>NW_010232073.1:0-345 GCF_000690775.1 Eurypyga helias | reverse complement strand
TTGTTCTCAAGAGAGATGGCCTCTGACTGTGTTTTCCTTGCAGGAATCCCATGGGGGTCTGTGTCCCTCCAGGGAGCCCAATGTGCAGCACTCCTGCTTTCAGGGCTCCCAGCCCGTGAGTTCTGCCCCCTTCCCTCTCCGCCCCACGCTCATCACGGTGCGAATCTCGCGTGTAACGCACAGAGCGAACGATTCGGGTGCAGCCCAGCCCCTGGCAGGGGGAGGAAGGGGTCCCGCGGCCCAGAGCCGCTGCGGTGGATTCCTGCCCAGGCTGTGCTGGCTGGAGGAAATCCTGCGCCCTGTGACATTGTTCCCCGCAGCCGGGGCTCCTCGCCCCTTCCCGGC
>NW_010232072.1:2153-3546 GCF_000690775.1 Eurypyga helias | reverse complement strand
TCCTGGGAGGTGCTGCCCTGGCAGTACAGGGCCGGTATCTCTCCGGGCACAGAGGAGAGCGCTGCCCACCAGCGCACGCTGGCCCTACCGGGGACATGGCCCTGGGAAGGAGATGCCACCTCGGCCAGAATCCCACTCCTTCTCCCTCGCCGTTAATTTCTTTCCCCGATTTCACCTTGGGCAGCAGCTCATCCATCCCAGCCTCCCCAGGGATCTGCTGCCACTGCTGCCTGGGGAACCCCGGGGCCAGGTCTTCAACAGGAACGCTGGAATCCTGCTCGTGTCACCTCCTTCCACCCAGACATGGTGTCACCTGCTGCGGGGACACTGGGCATCGTCACAGCCCTGCTGGGATGCTGCCTGCTGCCGGCCTGGGCATCGTGGTGCTGGGTGCCAGCTGGTCTGAGCATCCTGGCGTCGGTACCACCAGGTCCCGGCCTCATGGCACTGGGATACTGCTGGGTCCTAGCCTCATGGCACTGGATACCACCGGACCCTGGCACCATGGCATCGGATACCACCGGGTCCTGGCAGCGTGGCGCCAGGGCATCCCAGCACAACAGCTCCCAGCATCCTGGAGCCGATGTCGCCATGCCAGCATGGCACAGCTGACTGCCAGTGTCTCCTGGCAAGCATCAGCCGGGGGGATGGGACAGCTGGGACCCAAGGGTAGAACTCAGTGTGAGGAGGGCTGTTGGGGTGCTGCGTGCAGGGAGGAAAAAGCCGCAGGGATGCTGCATGGGAGGCGCAGAAGCCGTTTCCAAACAGTTTCACTGCTCAGGCGCTGTAACCGGGGTTTGTCACGTTGTCCCCCATCCTGCCGCTGTCACTGGGAACACGGGATGCAGCTCAGGACGGGGCGGTCGAGGAGATGCCCTGCACGTGGAGCCTCTGGGGCTGAGCCATCCCCTTCGCTCCCCTCTCCTGTGTCCCTTTGGAAAAGTCGGGTCCCACCTTGCCCTCCCGCGCTCCTCCCCGGGCCGGCTGCGCTGCTCCTGGCTCGTTTTTCGTGCAGCTAATGAGCTTAAGAAGGTCCTTGACTGAGGCCTCTGGAAGTGATCTCCCTGCCTGCTCTCCTGGCAGGAGCAAGTGGAGTCACTGCCACCCTCGGCCTCCCGGGCTGCATCCGCTTGAGGGATGCTGAGAACCGTCTCTTCTCAGTTTTTCCCAGTTTTCCCACGGAAGAATTCCTCCTAAGCAGAAGACTTGTCCCCCCCTCATGGAGGGACTATTCCTTCCCTTGCGAATCCAGATTAAAATGGGGGTCTCAGAGCCCTTCCTGTTCTCCCTCCCTGCCTGCAGCAGCTGCCCGGAGCTTTGCCGGGGCCGTTTCCCCCACCGCCGGTGCGAGTTTCTCCGAAATACGTCCCAGTGCGGGACTGGCCACGGCCAC
>NW_010232072.1:1847-2129 GCF_000690775.1 Eurypyga helias | reverse complement strand
TTCCCGGTGGGTTTGCGGCGGCCGCGCTGGCCGGGCCTCTCCGCGGCGCGGCCGCAGGGATAACCTTGCGCCTCGGTACGTTGCAGCCATCCCTCTTCTTCCGTCAAACGTTCATTTGGGAAACATTTCACTAAATACCCAGCTGACAGCAACCGCCCCGGGAGATTGATGCCTCCGGCGCCTCCGAGGGCTCCGTGCCAGCGGGTGACTTTAAAATGACACAACGGCCACCCTGGGCCGCTCACGTCCCCTCCCTGTGCTCGGCGGGAGCGATCCTGGAGG
>NW_010232072.1:539-1820 GCF_000690775.1 Eurypyga helias | reverse complement strand
CCTCCCACTGCCCCGGGGTGAGTTATCCGTGGGGTTGTCCGGGGGGATTTGAGGGCACCCAGCCCAGGTTTGCACCGTCCCGTCCCCGTCTCTGCCAGGTCTTCCCATCCCTGTGAGGGATCCCCATCCTCATCCCATCTCCAACCCCATTCCCATCCCCATTCTTTCTCCATCCCCATCCCATACTATCCATATTTCATCTCATCCCAACCCATCTCATCTCCAGCCCCATCCAATCCCCATCCCATCCCCATGCCATTCCATTGCCATCCCAATTCTCATGCCTATCCCTTCCTCATCCTCCCCTATCCCATCCCATCCTTGCCAGGTCCCCTCTCTCATCTGCAAGGACAATTGGGAATTTCAGCTGGGGCACATGGCAGAGTCCGGATCCACAAACACCTGGAGAAGCGGAGTAGGCAGGATCCGCTGGGGCAGGGAGAGCATCCGGCACAGGCGGCGGAGCTGGCGGGAATGAGGAGGGCAGCTGGGCGCTGCTGGGGCGGCTGAGGAAGCCGGCTCGGGAATGAAGGAGCAGAGGGTTACGTTTAAGGCAGCTCAGCCAGCGCGGTTCCTTTGGATCCTTCCCCCCGGAGACGGAGGGAAATGGAGACGTCGGCATCGGGGCGAGCGGCCGGCCGCAAGCGCGCTTGGGAGCAAGGTCATCACCCAGCTGCACGTAAGACCCGAAACGCCGGGCCTGGCTCGTGCTTCTCCCGCTTCGTTAGCGGGGTCGGCTAATTAGGGTGTCCCCGGTGAGTGTCGGGACAGTGCTGCCAGCCGGGGTGGGAGATGGCACCGGCCTGAGCCCTGAGAAGAGAGTGAGAATTGGGGTGAGGAACCACTGATAAAATCGTGGAATTCTGCAGAGGGATGTTGGCAGCGTCCGACGGTGCAGGAATGTGTGACCCAGCCGGCTGTGCGGGAATTCCAGCTGAAATCCCAGGGGTTGGGGGACGCCGCTGCCTCCCCCCATTGTCTCAGTGCGTGGTGAGGGATGGAGATCCAAGGAAGCTTATGCAGTTTCTCATCCCAGAACAAGGGAGGAGATCCAAGCAGAGGGGCTGCAGGGCAGGGCGGTGGGAGATGCGCAGGTTGTACTGGGAGGTACTGGGAGCCTTTATCCCATGAGGAAGAGGGCAGTAAGGACAAGTGGGATGGGGGTGTCCGGCCAGGCTCAGGGGGAACACTGAGACCACTCCACTGGTGATCCCTAACGAACACAATCCCAATTGCGACTGCCAATGCAATTAAGCCGCTGTTTAATTATCATTTCCCCGT
>NW_010232072.1:0-517 GCF_000690775.1 Eurypyga helias | reverse complement strand
AGGGAGCCGCAGGAGCTGGGACGGATTGCCTGCTTCCCCATCTGCTGGGAAGGATGCTCCGGCAGGTCCCCGCTGCTGCCGGGCAGGGAGCTCTCCCACCGGGATTTGGGGGGAAAGCCCAGACATTGCGGTGTTATCCCTGCGGGGGTTTGGGGGGTGAGAAATTCGTGAGGTTCCAGCCTGGGGCCTTCCCTGGGCAGAGGGAAAATTAACTGGGAGGTGATTTCATTAACATTGAGGAGCAAATTGATCTGCTAGGAAAAAGGGGGTTTTCAAATAGACTGCTTTGTCTTTTTTGGGCTCCTTTCACCCCAACATCACCGACGATTATCAGCATCCTCCCGCGCAGGGCCGCGCTGTGAGCCCAGCCGCAGCAGCAGACACCGGAGACTCCCCGTGGGGCGCGGATCCGTGCGCCCCAACACCGTCCCCGGCTCCGGTGCAGGGTGAAGCTTACGGCAGAGCTGGGAGAAGCCGGCTCTGAGCCGTGACACCCCCGGAGGAGGGATCCTGGGAG
>NW_010232071.1:0-206 GCF_000690775.1 Eurypyga helias | reverse complement strand
AATGCGCATGCGGGCCGCCTCGCCTGCAGTACTGCTCTCTGTTCGCACGGTGGCAGCAGAGAGCAGCTGACGGCGCTGTAGTCCCCGGCGTCGCTGTTCAGGGGCGCCCCAGCGAGCGCGGCGGTAGCACCCCGCCGACACTGCAGCATCGTCCCTCTGCTACCGTTCATGGGAACAGAGTGCAGAGCGAACAGGAAGGGCTGCGG
>NW_010232070.1:0-5645 GCF_000690775.1 Eurypyga helias | reverse complement strand
GCAGTACAAGGGCATCATCGACTGCGTGGTGCGCATCCCGCGGGAGCAGGGCGTCCTCTCCTTCTGGCGCGGCAACCTGGCCAATGTGATCCGCTACTTCCCCACCCAGGCCCTCAACTTCGCCTTCAAGGATAAGTACAAGCAGATCTTCCTGGGTGGCGTGGACAAGCGAACCCAGTTCTGGCGGTACTTTGCCGGGAACCTGGCGTCCGGGGGTGCCGCCGGCGCTACCTCCCTGTGCTTCGTCTACCCCCTTGACTTCGCCCGAACCCGCCTGGCAGCGGATGTGGGTAAAGCCGGCGCTGACCGGGAGTTCACTGGGCTCGGAGACTGCCTGGTCAAAATCTTCCGGTCGGATGGCCTCAGGGGCCTGTACCAGGGCTTCAGTGTCTCAGTCCAGGGCATCATCATCTACAGAGCTGCCTACTTCGGCATCTATGACACTGCGAAGGGTAGGTGGATCAAATCGGCACCGAGAGGGAGATGCTGGGCTGCAGCAGGCCCGTGGTGCCTTTTGGCAGATGCTGGCGGCTCACCAGCCATTCCCATCAAACCCTCTCTCCCACAGGCATGCTTCCGGACCCAAAGAACACCCACATCGTAGTCAGCTGGATGATCGCTCAGACCGTCACCGCTGTTGCCGGTTTGACCTCCTACCCTTTTGATACGGTTCGTCGGCGCATGATGATGCAGTCTGGCCGTAAAGGAAGTAAGTTTCTACCTCCTTGTCGGGCATCCCTGAAGCAACAGTTGGGGATGGAGCTGAGGTGAAAGCAGAGTGGCTTGGTTTCGCCAAGCCGTGTAGATATTCTCACATTGGTTGTGAGAGGGGCTGCAGAGGCAGATGTCAGGCAGGGGGCACGGACAGGTCAGTCTCTGCAGCACACCTATAAGGTGGTGTGCACGACTCGGGTATCTGTCAGTAGGTAGGAACAGCAGAACTTGCCCAGTGATGTTGCACACTAGTGTCTCTGGGCCAAGAAGAGACATCCCTGGTAGCAGGCATAGCCTGCCCAAATGTGGGTCTGGAAGTGTTGGTGTCAAAGCAAACAGTAGCTGCCTTCAGCTTGAACCAGTCCTTCCAGTGTCTCCTGGGGTAATGCTGCAGCAGCAGCAGCAGCGTATCGCCTGGGTGGTCTTCTCCTCTGATGTGCTAATGCTGGAGAAAGTCAGTCAAGAAATGGGATGCACTTGAGGTTATGAAGCTGGCAGATATGTTAAGCCATTTCTGACCTGGATGTTGGAGGTCACAGGCATCGGATTCCTAACACTGTGTCTCCCGCAGCTGACATAATGTACACCAGCACTATCGACTGCTGGCGGAAGATTGCTCGAGACGAGGGCTCCAAGGCGTTTTTCAAAGGCGCATGGTCGAATGTACTCCGCGGAATGGGTGGTGCTTTTGTCTTAGTCCTGTACGATGAAATCAAGAAGTACACATAAGCTGTTTGCTGTTGTGAACTGGCATGTTGTTATATGTAGTCTATGACCATTTATGGACTTGGTTGAAAACCATCTAGTTACTGAACAGTGACGGCTGTTCATACAGGTTGGCGTGGGGCAGGGGTGACTGCCTGCCCTGTCTTTATCCGGTCATTTGCCCTGATGGGGCTCACCATGGTTTTTATTTCAGTCACTCCTGCTTAAAGCCTATAAAGAAATAAAAATCTGAAACCAACTTTCCTCATCTCATGTTTGTTCTTGCAGCAGCTGCAGCATGAGGGGGCTGGGGGTCTCTGTAATGGTAGAGAAGGAGGACAATGACCCACCTCCATCCCACACACCTCGCTACCTGCTAACTACCTGTGGCCTCCAGCAGGTAACCATGGTGCAGGCTGCCAAGGAAGCTGAGTGGTGTTTCCTCCTCATTGGAGGCCAGTGGTGTGGGCTGGTGTGGGGACTGGCAGCTCTGACGGGCTCCCCTGAGCCCCTGGTAACCAGAGATGATGGCTGTGTGCCTCTGGCCTGCCTGCTCCCCAGAGCTGACGAAACCTTGTTTTGAAAGTGCCAAGTGCCTAAACCTTCTCCAAAGCACAACCTTCCCCACGGCTGGAGGGCTGGAGAAATGTCCAAGGGGTATTTGCTGCTGTCTGGAGGAGCAGAGCTGGCATTATGTACTCTGGCTTAGAAACTGAGCTACCTACTCGGGCATGTTAAAACGCAGCCAGAGAACATGAGCGCAGGTAGCTGCTGCTCTTCACAGAGCCCCTGGCTAGCCTTGCCCTCGCGTGACGTCTTGTGCTGTGGGGATACGGCAGCTGAGCAGAGACAGACAGCTCCTGCACCAGGCCTGTGCTTGCCAGGCGGGGAGCTGCATCCCAGGCTCATCCCTTATCCCTGGAAGTTAACATTGTCCTAGCCCCAAATTCTGGGGGAAGGGGGAAATTCCTTCACATTGCTGGGGCAGTTTGGGGAAAACGCTGCAAGACTGGGCAATGTGTGTGGCTTGGCCTTTATCCAGACATCTCTGTGTGAGCCATCCCAGTGGAGCTGCCTGGGAAGCTGGGGTGGTGAATGGATGCTCTCCTGGTCCTCTGGCTTTCAGGTCAGTGAGTCTTTCCTCGCTGCCTTTCTTCGTTTCTGGCTGCCCAGGCCTGCTCAGAGCAGGTGATCTCAATCACTGAAACCAATCTCAACCACTGTCCGAGGCAGATGAACAAGCCCTTGTGTTGCAAAGGGCAGGAGTTGTTTTTATTGCTGAAATCTAAGCGGGGCAGTTGGGTGTGAGAGCACAGCACCATCCCACTGCAGTCGGTGTTGGCACGCTCGGGGCGTTGTGAATGGGTGGGTGTGTTCGTGATGGGAGACTCTTGTTATGCTGTTGAGCCAAGAGCCTTTGCTGGTGCTGTTCAGCTGCCCTTGGGCATCTGTGGTGTGAGATCCTGTGCTGTGGGAACAAAATGGACTGAAAGTTTCCCTGTGGAGCCATGCCACAAGTGGTGGGGAGCTGGCAGGTGCTGTGCCACGGGACAGTCTTACTGGGGAGCCCTATTCTGCTGCACAAATGCCAGCTAATTAATTAAGGGTGCTGGGCTCTTACTGCCCCCTGCTGCCAAGCTCTGCTGGATTTCAAGGGCTGTTGTGAAGTACTGGTTGCTGAGCACGAGGCATCCTTTCCTCTACAAGGGATGCATTAGCACAGGGAATCCAGCACATCGGTTCTTCCTCCACACGGGTGGTGGTGGGTGACCCGAGGTGCTGAGCTGTTGTGCCTAGGCACAGGGAGCCACGGAATAATTGCAATCCCCATCCCACCAGCAAGAGATGGATCCTGCTCGGTGCCGTGCCTGGCAGGGAGGCAGGAAAGGGGGCAGGCAGCGTCCTGCCCTGCAGAGCCAGCCTGGAGAGGTGACAGAGCAGCATCCCAGTCTCTGGAGGGAGCGAGGGGTCTGGAGCATCTCCAGCGTGGGACTGCGCCGCCTCCCCACCAGCCAAAGCCTCCGCACCCCAGCCTCGGCCTGGATGCTGCCCGGCTGCTGCCGCTGCCTCTCACAGGCTGTCCGCGCCATCATCATCGACCGTCCCGCTGCTGTGAGTCGCTGCGTCCGCCCGAGCCATCGGGCAGGCTCCTCTCTGCCGGGAAGCCTGCAGCAGGCTGCCGAGTGACGGCACTGGGGGGACACGCCGCAGGCATAGCCTGGCTTTCACCGAAGCTGCCGTCTAGCTGGGCACATCATTTGCGTAAATACATGCAAAAACCAGCTTAAGACCCAGTGTCTTTCCTTCTCCGCCTCTTCCAGCGGTTTTGCTAATCTACTTATTGTGCCTTATGGTGTTCAGCGTGTAAGCTGCAGCGTAAGGACCGTCTCCTCAGGGCTCGTACGGCTGTCAGAGCACTGGGGCTGCTCTCACACGCGGCTCTTTGGAGGAGGTCCTGTCGCACCAGCTGCGTAACCGGTAATGACAGCTTTCGATTTCGGCTCCGCCAGATTACAGTGAAGGATGTTTTAGGGGTTGGATGTGTTCACCCGGCCTTGACTCCTAATTGCAGGCTGTTTCAGGCAGAGATACTTTTCTCCTTCGCCAGCTTTTCCTGCCAACATGGAGATGACTCAGAGGCAAATTCTGAGCACCTTTCTCAGAAATTTCTTATTTTCTGCCATCCATCAGCTTTTAGCCATTACTTCAGTAGCAACAGAAGGCATGCTGGCACTTAAGAAAAGGTAAAGGAGATTTTCTGAAGGAATTACTGATTCTGGGGCAGAAGTGGGTCTGCGCTGCATTATAATTGATACAACAAGGAGGTTATTGGGATTTCTGGGAGGAGAAGCATCTCTCTCTCATCCCCAGGCATGGTACCGGATCACCAGCCTTTTAGAAAAGCTTGGCCCAGGAGCTGGTCGGTGCTGATGAGCAGCACCGCAGGGGAAGATGCTGTCACTACACCCTGCCACGCTCCTCGGGAAAAGCTTCTGGCTGCAGTTGCAGCTTTCCCCAGTCACAGGGCTGGGAAGAGCAGCTCGGCTGGCTCAGCTGTCCCTGGGCGCAGGTAGCTGCAGCCCCTCACCTCCACACCAGCCCTCTCTCCCCGCAAACCTCTCTCATGCCGTTTCCTGCCTGCAAGATCAGCATCCTGTGCCGGGGCCGTCGAGCGAGTCTCTGGGCAGCAACGAGTGCCAGGACTCCGGTGGTGGAGCAAACGAGCTGGTTTCACGGGTCGCTCCTCTTCCTATCTTCTCCAGACACGGAGCTATCTTCTCATTGCCCTTCACGGTCGGAGATAACGTAAACTCTACTGCAGTGCTTGGGAAGCAACTCCAGCTCTCACTCGCCGTATCCGTGTCGGGCTCATGCCGAGTCGCCACTCCATGCCTCCCAAAAAGTGGCCTCTTCTCCATGATGCCAGCATGGCACGCCCTCCTCCGGTACCAGCTTCCACAAACTTCTGCAAAGCCGAGGGGATGGAGCTGAACTCAGACCAGACCTTGCCAAACCACCAACACATGTTGGTGCCTCTGCCTGGAAATAGATACACCTTCATATTTCATAGTTTCTAGCCAATGCTGTAGTAGAGTAAAACTGAAAATACAGCTCCTTAAGGATCACAAGGCATCAGTGAACACATAAACCAAACCTGTTGCTTTAAAACCCAAATAAAAAGAAAGGAGGGGAGAAGGTAAATACACTGTCAAGACATATTTCTGAGATTTTTGAAAATAAAGCAATTTTAAACTGACAGAAGAGTTCCCATTCGCTTTTAGAATTCCATGGCTTTTCCCTTTCTCATCGTATTCCTGCAGCACCTGCAATTCAAATACTACAGAAATGTGCAAACTTGTGCATGAAATGCGCTAGCAAAATGAAGCAGCCAACAATTAATGAGCAAAATGCCCTGCTTTACTCCCGTTGGAGAGAGAGAAAATTTAAAATTCATCCAAATGTGGTATTGAGAAAATACTTTAATACGATGTTATCTTAATAAGCAAAAACATTTCTTTCTTCTTTTTAATAAATTACTTTTCACTTGACAGTTTCCTCATAGCGAAGTGACAAGTATTATCCCGAGTCGTTAATTCCTCCACGCAGACTCCGGCACTGAGCTCATTAAAGCGTGCTGAATCCCGGGGCAGGAGCTGCCAGGTTGTGTGATGACCTGAGAGCCTTACAGCCACCGGGTGGCCCCATAGAATCACAGAATCACAGAA
>NW_010232069.1:0-11898 GCF_000690775.1 Eurypyga helias | reverse complement strand
TTCCTGGCTGAATCCAGCACAAGCGATACAAATTTAAAAAAACAACTTCACAAGGATTTGTAAAAATTAACAAAATACCCGGTTTTATTTAGCTTTCAGCTCGACGGTTTTAGAAATTAAGCAAAACTTCATACAGAATGCACATTTTTCTCCTTTGCCAGATGAAAAAGGTTGTATTGCTTGGTCCAGTCAATCACGTTGGGTTTGAACATACCAAAGCAACGGCACTGAAAAAAGTCTGCAAGATTCTGGAAGCATCCAAGACTGAAAATGAGAGAAATATCCATCAATAAAATGAGCAAAAGACGACTGCAGGCATCAGAAATACACATTCACCATGAGACAGGACTTCAGATGGCAAGCTGTCAAGAAGACAGCTCTGGGAGAATAAACTAAGAACAGTTCTCTAATCAAGCATTCTTCCTTTGTTTAACTTTTACACCCTGTATTACATTTAACAGCAAGAGTAGTTCAACCCAAATACTTAAAAGTTAGTAAGATCTCACCTGTTAACACACATGAGGAAACATGGTTTTCTAGTATAACAGGGAATCCTTGGTTTTAATTTCTCTATTGAGCTAAATACTACAAGAGAAGTGAGAAAGGGGCCAGTTCATACCCTAATTCTCTTTCCAAACCTATACAACAGGAAGAAGTTCTTCCCAGTGAGGGTGGGGAGGCACTGGGACAGGTTGCCCAGAGAAGCTGTGGATGCCCCATCCCTGGAAGTGTCCAAGGCCAGGCTGGATGAGGCTTGGAGCAACCTGGTCTAGTGGAAGGTGTCCCTGCCCATGGCAGGGGGGTTGGAACTGGATGGGCTTTGAGGTCCCTTCCAACCCCAACCATCCTGTGATTCTATGAACAAATTAAAGGACATAACCCCCCATCCCCCAAATAGCACCTACTGATTACAGCCATGGACTGATTCTGGCACACCTTTTTCCTACACACACAGCCATGCAGAAAAACACAGTAGCTCTTATGCTGTTTATTTCATAGGGCAAAGAAAGTTTTCAGCAAGGAAAATGAGGTCCACTTCCTTCTTTTAGCACAACTCATAACAGGCATGACTAACACATCCGTAGTCGACCATTTTTTTGCATTTATGAAGTAGTGAAGCAGATCCGTAACGAAAAGACACATGCTTAAACACACTGTTCATTAACACCCACTTGTACGGAGTTCTCCTGAGTGAAACGGGATGCTTAGAAGAGTTTCTCTGTATCAGGAGGTTCATCCTCTCATGCGAGGTCAATCCCAAGAATGCAATCTTACAGAAGGGAAAACGTATGTAATGGTTAAAACATGAATGTCACAAATCTAAAATCTGGTGATCTCAAAAGGTACTATTGAGAAGAGAGGGAGGAAGGGAGGGGAAGAGGTTGGCAATATCTAACAAGTAACTAACTCTGCCATAATTAATGACTGAAAAGTATGTTTTTAAATGTCACTTGGACTAAAACAGAACACAGCTAGCTACGACGTGTATCCTTCCACTGAGAAGGCAAGCTTCATCAGGCTGACTGTAACTTTGCAGCTGTCTGTATAATTTAAGATCTGAGGCAGTTAAGCACTATCTCCTCAGATTTTTGTCTGCATTCTACCACATAAATTGGTAGAAAAGATCTCCCCTAAAAAGACAGAGTAGTTTAGAAAAAAGATGATGTCAGAGTCTCAACAGTAACTTCTTCATTTGCTTGATTCCATGTCCTCTTTCAGCAAGTTTCACAATGAGATTTTAATTTTTTCTGCATTTTTGCTTACTTATTCCTTTTTCTTTCTTTTTTTTAGGTTTTTTTAATCAACATAAATCTGATAAGTCCTTATAAATGGCTCCACGGTTGCTTTGCTGAATGACATGCTAGATACCATAAAGCAGTACATTTACAAATTATTGTGTATAAAACAAAGCAGTTAACCATAAATATCATACCTAGATCCTTTTTTGACCCAAGATGGTATCTCAGTGTCTCAGACATGACAAAAATCTAGCATCACACATTTAAAATTGTGGGTTTTTTCTTTTTAAATTTTAAACAAGATGCAAACCATGATTCAGCTAGGTATGCTTAACACACACTCAAATGACACATCTTTCCTGCACGCTGCTAAACAGGCTGCTTCCTGGATGTTTTAAGGCAGCTCTTCTCAATCTCATTTGTACAGACAAGCACCCTCTGAGAAAAAACACAGACAAGAAATCTGACCGTCCTCATCAGGATAAAATCCAGGTCACATATTTTGATTGCAGCAGTGGGATTTAGTACGGCCTAATGACGCACCGCTGAGCTCTGACAGAATTTTCAGTTCAGGAGTAATTGTGCTATTGAGCTTTTGTGCCTTTTTTGGGGGTGGAAAAAAGTCCAGTAAGTTCCTTGCCTTTAAATATATCTTTTTATAGGTTTGGAATTTTTGATGAGTGGTAAATCCAGTTACAGGAGTGATTTGCAGACTGGGATCCTACCTGTGCTGAGTGCAGGAGTACTGTCATTTGCTGAAGGACATGCTAGATATCATAAAGCAGTACATTTACAAAAGACTGTGTACAAAACAACGTAGTTATCTCTCATACCTAGATCCCTTTTTTCCCCAAGATGGTATCTCAATGTCTTGGACATGACAAAAACCTAGCAGCACACATTTAAACTTGTGCTGAGTTCACGAGTACCCGTGAAACTTCAAGGACTGCCCTGAGATTTAAGAAAAGGAACTAGATGTGATGTTAGTTAGTCAAGGAAAGGAGGCACAGAGTTTTTACGGGAGCAAATCATCTAAGGAAAAGTTTTAATAAGAGAGGAGCATGAGCTGAAGCAAAATAATACCTGATAAAGCTGAACAGTTAGCCACCATGAAGCCCATACAGTATGAAAACAGGCTACTGCGAAGATGTAGGAAACCCAGGGAGAACAATGTACTATCTGTGTGAAGTACGTCCATGCTCCATCTTGGTGATAACTCGTTGTGCAATGGTTGGACCAATCTGACAAGATACATATCAGTTAATTATATTTTTCATGTAGGCCACTTACGAACCAAACAAAGATTATGTGCACAGAATGAGTATTACATAGCAATATGCTCCAGAAATACCACATTTAATACATCGTGTTCCCACTTAAAAGCACCTACATGGATACGTGACTGCTTGCTATTCTGGCTGTATAATCTTTACTTCGTATGTTCCTAATTCACAGTAGGAACAGTGAAAGCACTGGCTAAGTACATTAAAACCAAAAAGAAACCTCTGCAAGTGCTCAGTATAGATACTGCCCAGTAACACAAGCAATAAAACCTTTGCAATAAAGTATTTAGAAACCTTTTTTCTGTTGCAGAAAAGGGTATCCAGACTAGAACCTGTAACCTGACCCTCCTCCACACGGCTTCCCTATTTCACCTCTAACAAAAATGCTTTCTGATATTATACTCTCCAACGGACATCCCACTAGAGCTGCATTTTAGCTTCTACTCAGCACAAACATAACCAGATATTTGACCAAAGACTGATTATGATATATTTTCACAAGGTAACATAATGGCTGAAATACAGTGTCACTTGTGCAGGTATAATTACACTTGCTGGAAATCAAATCCTGAACAATAAAGACCGTATACATGCAACCTTCAAAGCTCAGTTAAGACAAATTCATGGATACATACACAGCAGAGTTCCATACAGCAGCCAGAAACCGGTCATAGTTAAGAAAGTCAGGAACAATAGGTAGTAACGATGGTTCCCAATGCCTGCATTTGAGGCAAGGAAAGAAAGGTTTGACATTTTAAAATTCAGCTGTATTTGCATTTTCCCTTAAGTTACCAGGAATAAAATGAATCAAACCCACATCTTACTATTGCCTCTGCTATCCTCAAAGGAGTTTGACAAGGCTGATCTCTGATCAACTTCCTCCTGTAAGCCCTCCCAATTTATACAATAGAATTGGTTCTGATAAAGTCAACCAGGATTTGTCTCTTCTTCAGAGCATGCCTTCATCTGTTTTAACTAGGTGAGGACTAATTATGCAACTGCAACTCTCCCCATGCACACTACCACTGTCTCGTAAGACTGAAAAATCTAAGCTATTCAATTTAATTGTTTGACCTTTGTGTGCTTCAGAACTGCAAACCCGCGCGTTAAAAAAAAAACAAACTTGTGTCAGAGAAAGGGTTACATGAAGATAACAAAATAATTGTGTCTTTAAGTCACAATCAGCACTGCTTAAAGCTTTGAAACAATGCATCAGAAGGACGGCTCACCAGCTTGTAAATAGCAAGCACAGTAAAAGCATTTCCAAGTATTTAGCATTACAAAACAGCTACTGGCAAAAGAATAGGCTAAAATATATTGCTACAAATGTAAAGCTCTAACCTTCCTATCTTGAGCATCAGCAGTAATGAGACAGAGAGGAAGAAAGAGGGAGTTTCTAAAACTGCACCAGCACATAAAAAATGCCCTACGCGGCTATCTCAGGGCTCCCTGCTCCACGTCACTGTCTCCAACAGCAACAACAGGCAACATTAGGTCAGGACAAACGAGCCTGGCTGCGTTCTGTAGTTCAATCTCCTCATCCACAGCTACTGCACTGAAATGTCAGACTGTGCGTACCTGTCCAGTTCTTTTAGTATTTACTTTTACATACACTGACCAAAAGTTTGTCTTCTGAACCTTCTGATACTGCCTGTATCTGCAAACCCTTACAGCAGCAAGCTGCAAAATTTCACTGCCTGCCACAAGAAGACATTTTTTTCCTTACTGATTTTAAATCCAATTGCTATTCTCACTGAGCCTCCCCTAGTTCTAGTATGACATGCCTGGCAAGTAACAGTTCTGCATTCATGTTAACCACCATTTTCATTGTGTTGGACTTTTTTTTCAAGCCTCAGTCATATCCCTTGTTCCTTCCTCTCTCAAAAGAAAGAATCCCAGGCTTTTTGGCCCCTTAGGGTGACCACTGCATTCCTTTCATCATTTTAGTTGCCTTTCTATCTTCCAGCTAACTACTACCCTTTGGCATCTCTCAGTAACCCCTTCAGTATCAGCTGTGTGTTCTTGTATCACGTGTGCTCCCTCCCTCAGATAAGTATTATTTCTTCAACTTTTAAAATACGTGGCATTTTCAAGTTCGATAAAACAAACACCCTCACCTATGCACTGTCCGATCCACAAAGAATGCTGATCGTATCTGGCTACACATGAATCACAAGCAAGGCAATGCAGAGATCTCAAAGGCTTCCTTACCTAGTTGAGAATGAAGGAAAAGAAAAGAGTCATAGCAAACTCATCTATTTTGCTCAAGGTTTAGAGCATCATCTCATGGGCACCACTGTAATTTGTACAATTACTGTACAACAGACCCCCCCAACACAGATGAGAACTACACATCTTAATTTTACCAAAAAAAGATGAAAATAGTAAAAATTAATAATAATGGTATTTTATTTAGAGTCCAAGGGTCTCAAAAATCTCTTTGGTCACCGTAAAAGAAAAAAGAAATCTAAGCAATATAGAACAATCTGTGCAGGTGACACTCGCTTGACAAGCAATGAGAAAAAAGGTTTTTTATAGCAGTATTGAGTGAAAGCCCAGTTAAAAAAGGAAAACAAATAAAAGCCTCACTTACAAGACATGACGTGCAAAATGTTCTGAAGTTTAAGCAACCTGCTTCTGCGAGAGTTACAATGTTCTGAAAGACAAAGTGGTTTGCGCTTGCATTTGGATCACGTCCTCAGGGGATCTATGAAGATTTCTACATTAGGCCTTTATCACCTCATAAGCATTTCGACTGCCAAGCACTAGTAGGAATAAGTACTTGTTATTTAAAAAGGTCCAGGAGAAACACAACAAACTTCACTCAGGCAGGATTATGCATTCTCTATGTTGCCCAAACTGATAAATAATGCGAATGAAATACTCTTTAACAATGAGACAGTGTCAAGATACCAGGTACCTCTCATTTAGTCAGCCAGACTTCAGAGAGCTACTCTTCCTTTATGAGTTCTAGATAGACCACGTTTATTAGTCCTGTGGCAATAAGTTAAAATTGCAGCTTATTCTCCCTGGCAATCTGAAGAAATACAACTTCATGGAGAGCAAAGAGATCACATGCAAAACGCCTTCCTTAATCCACAGGCTGGGGAGATCAAATACTAAATTCTCTACTTATTGGTTGGCCATGATATCTTCATGCCACTCTAAGACAGAGCTAGGAAATAGCACGTGATTTTCACAATGCTTAAGCACAAAAATCGAACCATTTTACGCATCCTCAAAGCATCTGACAAAACTTAAGCTAGAAACGCTAGCCTTTGGTATGTCTTAGGAGCGTGGAGAATTGTAGGAAATCACTGTGAAAATCTCTTTCTAACCTCAGACAACTGGAGTGGAAACCATACAAAATTTGTATTTATTAGGGGAAGGTCTGTGTGAATTCCTACCACAGACACCATCAGTGGCGTGAGTCTGTACCATGTTTGGCCAAAGCTCACATTTCAGTAAGAAGATGGTGGCAAGGAATTCATGGCAGGAAGATAAAAATAAGGAAACAAGCAGTAGATCATCGATAATTTCTCCTACTATGTTGTTCAATGACAGAGCTAAAAACTCATAAAGAAAAAGCAGAGTATTTCACTGCTTTCAGGTTTAACAAAGCTGCACGTGACGATGAACAAATCAACCAAAATTACTTACATACTGCACCAGGTTAGCGCTTCCATTTGTTTCACATACCTCTTTTGTTTCTTTTTCTGACATCTTAATATATCCAGGATCAGTTCTCCAAGTTTTATAGAAATAATAGAGAAGACCCACCATGCTGAATATGACAGGGATCTGATGAATTGTATAGGTGACATGTAATATTCAGGTTAAGGAATATATTCTTACCTCTATTCTTACTTATATTCTCATATCACCACTATTTGTCAGACAAAATATTGTAAAATTAGTTTATGTTATTTTACAAGCAACATGCAAAAAGGAAAAGAATTACACTTTTATAATAGAAACCTCTCTGTCCTTCAGAGGCCATCCTATCAGAGCAGCTGAATATTCTGTCCAGTTTGAATGCTGGTGAGAAGACCTGTACGACTGTATAAACCTGCATCCCAAGCTCCCTGCCATCCTCACTAGCAGAGTGCAGACTTTGCTGTTGAATATTTTAAGGTGTAAAATTATTTCAGTGTCTTTCTTCCCCTCTCAAGTTCTTCTGTTTTATTTAACCAATACCAGTCAGCCATGCATAGCCATTAGGCTTCCAGCAGCCATGAGATGTGACTGCCGCAGGTTCTCACTCCGACTGCTTTCTAAGTCACACCCTCTCTGGTTTATTTCAGCTAAAAACAACAGAATAAATTTAGACAGAAAAATGCAACTTCAGTCACCCTGGAACCACCTTTGTCACTCAAAAATACAGGCATGCACTGCTGAACACTTTTGAAGGTAGAGGGGCAGCTACTGAGAACCCTTCTTCACTCACAGATACACTAGAAAAGCTGTGATGATGAAATGACAAATTTCTGGTCTAACTGGACACTTGCCTTCTTGCATACCCTTTTTTTCTACCCAGTGTCTCACTGTTTTAATGACTGTACATGGAGGGAATTCAGTTCTCGTGAAGTCTAGAGAAACAGACTTAAATTCAGTACTTGATATATAATTATTTGCTGTGACCTCTCTAGCAGACAAATTCTAATTATACATGAGGGAGGATATACAGTCATTAGGAACATCACATTCACACTATGGACTAAAAACATCCTGATGTCAGGTGAAAGGGGGGTAAAACATGTCAAGATGAGCTATCTCCATACAGCAAGAGAGGAGTGTAGAGCAGGGCAAGTTTCATACCAATTAGATTCAAGCACTGAACTTGAGAGTTCGGGCTTCTAAAGAACAGCCCGTGACGTCACCAAGGCGAAGACAGAGAGCCCAAGCCTGGATTCCATCTCCAGGGACCACTCAGCCACTACATACACCGCACAGTGTGAGTAATTCTTAAAAATCAAGTACCATAACCTCAAGGTTGTTTTGTCTTATGAACTAAAACCACTGCAAAGCAGCTCTAATTAAATCAAGATAAACAATTATGAAATATTGGTGCTGTCTATTTTATAGCTGTGTTTGTTACAATGCAACTGCAGGGTGCACTTGCCTAAGTCCAAATTATTTCCAGTGGGTACTGGCTGGCCTAGTTGCACTGCTGTTCTTTTTGGAGCTGAGAGAAGTCCTTACTTAGAATGTCTGGATTTTCATCCAGATGAAATACAGGTAACTAAAATACTGAACACTTTTATAACACTCAGATCTCTGCCCAGTTCCAGGAGGAAAAGACATTCATGAGGAAAAGGGCTGGGAAGTGAAATGGAAAACTATCCACTTGCTCATCTCACCAACGGTTAAACCTTCAAGAATATCACTAAGTTCACCATCTTCAGCAAAGTGTCTGACTCAAACCCCTACCATTGCAATTTTTTTCCTTTTAATTTAGATGACACCACGAAAACCTGAAAACTCCACAATGCAACACGGAATAACATGATTTCCATGTAGACAGGCACATGCATCCCCAGCGGGAATATACTTGATCAGTTCATCGAAGTTAATCCTGATAATTCTATTAGGGACATCTTAATTGGGAACAGTACAAAAGAAAATGCCACTTAAAGGATGAAGTAATTAAAAATTAATTAAAATTGTGTAGCATTATATTATAGCTGGTTTAGTAGAAAATTATTTACAGTTCCAAGTATCTCCCTAAAGGCCTTTTCATAAAACTTAATCAATAAATTAATAGATGCCCCCTGGGTATCAAAAGAGCAGGGCACTTAAAAGCGAATTCGAGTTGCTAAAACATTTTTGTACTCATCAGTGCAAAACCTCTCCAAAGAAAGCAAATGAAACGTTGACATTAATGCTCTCTACACTGAGGATACAGTGCAACCTGTGAAGAAAGAGAGAGGAGATTGGAGGTCTATCTTGGAGGGACATGTTTTTTGGGGGGTGGGGAAGGTGGTTTTGGTTTTTAAAAGCAGAAGCACAAATACCACCAGCTGTCAAATCCTTGTCATTACAGAAGGAAGAGATGCTTTGCAAATTATTGTCAGTGCTTGGGTTATCTGGCTATACTACGTGACAAAATACATTACTGAAGGAGAGTCTCAGTGAGGAAGATTAGAGCCACATGGAGATGGTAACAGACAATTAGGTTTATAACAAAGATGTTTTCAGTTTGATATTCCAGTAACATAAGAAATAGTTCAGCATTGTACACAAACATATGCTGAAGGTAAAAGAAAGTACATATTTTTAGTCTGCATATAACTTCAATCTCAAAGTTATTTCACTCCTGCCCAATGGAAGTGAACCTGTCTTACCAGACATGGAATCACCTCAGACTGCTCCTTACTATTTGCACGACCAGGCTTAGACGTATTAGGAACTGTAAGGAGCGTTCCATTGCATTTCTTGGGTATAAAGGATATCAAGCAGCAACCAGAAAAAACAGGTCACGGACATCCAAAAAACTGAACTTAGCAGAAGCGCTGTGGGAAGATACCTTAGATTCTTGAGCCCCACAAACTGCCTGAAAAAAATAGTAAAAGAAAAAATTATTTAAAAAAAAAAGTATGTAAACATAACTCCACAGAATACAGAGCATCTGTTTTTTTAAAAACTTCACACCCAGAGTATACACTTCAAGTCTCCCCAAGCAATCAAGAATTGTCCGTCAAAAGCATGCTAGAGCCGGATGTGTCAATGCAAAAATAAGAGCGACGAGTGCTCTGTTCTGGTCCAGTATGACATATCAGAAGTGCTGCAGCACTGGGGGAGAAGTGCGACCTGTCTATCTGCACACCGGCAGCACTGCCATTTCAACAGACACCAACTGTTGGAGAACTGCTGAAGAAGGCACAAAACCTGCAGAACAGCTTACAAAATCACTGGGAGGTCTGGAGGGGGAGGAATGGTTCATTAAAAGTCATCCTGTGTCACAAATGCAGAAGGAGAATTTGAGATAAAGCACATTATCTGAGCGCTGTGAACGAATATCTCAGTCTCTATTGAAGGTCTGCATCTGGTAACACTTTATCATCAAAATTAGCTAACAAGCTGCTTAAACAGCGTTTTTTTTCAAATCTTTCAGTGATGAGGAACTATTATTTTGCGCA
The DNA here is from genome assembly GCF_000690775.1 of Eurypyga helias. Lineage (NCBI taxonomy): Eukaryota > Metazoa > Chordata > Aves > Eurypygiformes > Eurypygidae > Eurypyga > Eurypyga helias. Next base: position 1,737 of record NW_010232069.1, on the reverse strand, counting down.
CCTAAAACCATTCAATTCCTATGGTCATTCTAGAAAGTGGATATATTTAAACCATTCACCTCCTGAGAACTGGTTGCGGAGTGTGTATCTTTTATGCTAAGTGACACTAAACTCTAAAGAGAATACTGCATTAGATATGGTGTCTACAACAATTAAATGCACATTTAGAGAGAAAAAGCCACAAACCTCACAAACAGAGCCATCCCAAATAGCAGGAAGAGAAGCAGACCTCCTTTCAAAAGCCAAGAATCAGAACTTAAGTTCATTACGTATCCTATGGCCCACATCAATGCCAAAGAAGATGCCAACAGCAGGAGGAGCTATTAAAATGATGATTGTTAATAAATAAGAAAGTATTCAAGCAGTACTTACTTCATAAGTAGTCAGTGAATGTAATAACAAAGGCTCAGGGCGGATAAGACAAGGTGACACACATCAATACCTCAAAGAGGGGGTGAGGGGGGTGGATGGGACGACACAAAAACCCCCACCCAAACCACTGCTACGTGCTTTTAAAGAATTTTATTTTTGTGCCCCCAGTTGCAGAAACCTTAGAAGATCCCCTTGTGAGAAAAAAGCTGCGTGTTATTCTGAACACAGAATGCAGTGTTTCCACTGGCTTTATTGCCATTACTTATTACTCATGAAATTACCTCGTATTTCTCTATTATTTTCAGTAACCTGTTATTTCTTCTGCTTCTCATTCTTTCTTCCTCTTTTACCATATAAACCATGAAGCGATTCAGACTTTGATAAGCAAGGTCAAGTGGTGTCTCTCCCTTTAACAACAGAAACGTTAGTTTCTTTATGCACTTAACAAATAAACTCCTTTTTTAACAGAAGTAAACAAGAAATACCGCTAAAACCAGAGTAACTTGGCAGTTACTTCTTCCCACCCTCCCCTTTTTTTTTTTTAAGGTAAGGAAAAGCTAAATTCAGAGTTTTAAGATGCTTAATCCAGTGCTTTGTGGTTGTAAAAACTGATACTTGCAACCGGATTGCATCCATTTGAGCTATCTGTTGGTCTGTCTCCAGTGACCTGAGACACTAGACTGCCTGCGAGGATATTACATGCTTACTGAAAGGGGAGGTTTCCTGTTTACATAAACCTTTTAAAACTAACCAGCAACATCCTAAGAGTCCCACACGCAAATAAAAAGAGGCAGAGGGAAAAGCTGACACGCTTAATACACAAACCCTGAACAAGTGCACTGTACAAACATACCTCTCCTATGGGGACAGGCTGAGAGAGTCGGGCTTGTTCAGCCTGGAGAAGAGAAGGCTCCGGGGAGACCTTATAGCACCTTCCAGTGCCTGAAGGGGCTACAAGGAAGCTGGGGGGGGACTTTTTACAAGGGCCTGTAGTGACAGGACAAGGGGTAACGGGTTTAAATTGAAAGTGGGGAGGTTTAGATTAGATATCAGGAAGAAGTTCTTCCCGGAGAGGGTGGGGAGGCACTGGGACAGGTTGCCCAGAGAAGCTGTGGATGCCCCATCCCTGGAAGTGTCCAAAGCCAGGCTGGATGAGGCTTGGAGCAACCTGGTGTAGTGGAAGGTGTCCCTGCCCATGGCAGCAGGGTTGGAACTGGATGGTCTTTAAGGTCCCTTCCAACCCTAACCATTCTATGATTCTATGTTTAATGCCTTTGGGTCTGGATGGTGACTCTACCACTTCCCCGGGCAGCCTGTTCCATTGCTTGACAACCCATTCCATGAAGAAGGTTTTCCTAATATCCA
>NW_010232068.1:2121-3232 GCF_000690775.1 Eurypyga helias | reverse complement strand
TTTATTTTTATTTCCTTGGGGTTTTTTGGAGCAGCACTTCTGGGAGACTCAGTTTTTGTGCACCCCGCTGCCGGGATGCTGCTGAAAGGGCTCAGCGGAGGTTGATCGCAGTATTTTCCTTTCCCAGTTCAATGGCACAGCATGGAAACATGCCCCAATTACACAGGCTGGAACGAAGCTTGAGGGAAAGGCTCAGCATCCTGAGCTGCTGGCAGGAGGATTTGGGCTGCAGGTGAGGGCTGGGGGTGGCTTTTGGAGGTCAGTTGGGAAATGCCCAGGCTGGTACTTGCCCGGTTCCTGTGTGCTGGGTCCCTTTCCAGAGTGATACTCTCATTTTTGCCTTTACTTGTGAAGTTTTAGGTCAGAGAAGGAAAGCAATGCTCTCTGCAGGGGCTGGGGGAAGAAATGGAAAGGGAATTAGCTGCATTTTCATCAAATCCCACTGGCAAAGCAGGCAGGGGCTTGAAATGGCAGCTGAGATGCCCTCACTGAGGGCAATAGGTGGTTCTTAGAGCCTGGATGGTTTTTTAGATTGAGGGGTTATGGCTGCATCCAGCACCCTCTGCTGGGGCTGCTCTTGGTTGTGTCTGGGACACGTCCAGGACCCTGTGCTGTACAGGCGAGGTGTTCATGGAGGAACGTGCATCCCTGGCCATATAAGAATGGGATGGAAAAAAGCACCCAAGGGTGCACTCCCTGCTCCAGAGAGTTCAGCAGTCTGGGAGCTCCCTTCTGTGGCTAACAGGAACTGCAGGCTCCGGGGAACTGTAAGATTACACCCCTACATGAGCAAAATCAGGCCCAGATGTTGGCAGCAGCTGAGGGGATATGTGGTTGGAGGAGTTGTGAGTGCTTCCACTCAGGTGGTACCTTGGCATGCAGCCATGCTGGTGGGAGCAACAGAGGGTCCCCACCTCTGCCTCCCAAAGGAATGGGGACCCTGTGAAACCAGCACTGTCCCAGCTGAACATAGCAGAGCATCCCAGGGAGCAGCTCGGGGGGGGAGGGGGGGACACACAAACAGAAAAGGCCACATCTGAGCATCACCTCCTCTACCTCTGCTTGGGGCTGTGCAGGCCGTGCATGCATTTCTGGACACACAAGTGGTGGG
>NW_010232068.1:0-2088 GCF_000690775.1 Eurypyga helias | reverse complement strand
GCGGCGGAGAGACGCACCCCAGGGAGGGAGCAAAAACCCATTTCAGGCACAAGGAGAATGAGGGCAAGGAGTCCCACCGGGCTCACGTGGGTACCAGCATCGCCTTCCCACCCAGAGGAGGAGAGGTACCAGCAACTCCACGAGCCTGCGAGAGGCAAAGGGGCAGCGCTGCCGGACAGCCCCCGGCCGGCGGAGCTGAAGGAGGAGGAGGAGGATGAAGGCAAGGGGACCAGGCACCCCACGTGCTGGGGGAGGATGAGGACAATGCAAAAGCCGGGTTTGTTGTTCCCTTCTTTGCGGTGAGATGAAGTTGGGGGTGGAGGAGAGGAGGGTTTGACAGGTGGGTTTGGGGCAGTCGGATGCTGCGTTCCCTGTTTGCTGGGTATTTTCTGGGTGATGGTGACTGGGGAGAAGTTTATTTTGTCCTTGGAGGAAAAAGGAGGGTGAAGCATTCCCCGAGTAACTCAGCTTTGCTGGGAGCTGGAGGGTCCCACTGGCATCATCTCAATCACTTTAAGTCTTAACAGATTTTTCTGCTGGATCCAAATTATAATGTCCTCCCCCGGACAGGACTATGGGGTCACGGGCTGCTGTGATGTGCTTGGGGGGCTGCCCTGATCTCTGCAGTGGCTCCAACTCCGCACACGGTGCCACAAGCCCCGAGCGACACAGGGACCCCAAAACCGTCCACGGGCTCCTTTTTGCTGCTGTTGTTGCAAAGATTGGGATCAATGCAGGTACCTGTCTGACCTGATTAGTGGCTTCCTATTGCTTTCCATTTATACCGTATATCCATTTTTGGCTCTGGCTGACAACCTCCTAGCAGGGTTTGCTGCCAGTGCGGATTCTGGGGCGGGACAAGGTCATTTATTTGTCCCTAGGAGCAGACTGAGGTTACAGCGCTGAGCTCACAACAGTGGGTTGGGGGGTGGTGGGAGGGGCTCACTCTGCCTCTATCCCAGCACTTTTGGACAGACTGGAAAAGTTTTCCATCGATTTGGGATTGAATTGTCTTTATTGTGTTACAGCTACGGTAAGCAGGGGGTGAGAGCGGGGAGGGTGGCTGCCTCCCTGAGCCCATCCAGGCGCCCTGATGGAGCCGGGATAGTTGGGGGAAAGGGATCAGTCCCTGCACCCCCACTTTCTTGCATCTCTCTCTGCTGGTGCATGCTAAGCAAAGTACCTTAAAGGCACATTGTGTCTGTCTGTCCACCAGACGCTTCCTAAAGCGTGGCAAACACTTTGCAGCATCAATTGCTTTGCGAATCCCAGCGGAGAGCAGACCCCCAGCCTCCAAAACCCACCACGGCACCCTCCAAGTCACCCCCCTCCGTTTAAATCTTTTCCTGAATCAGGCTAAAACCCCAACTCAAGCCCAGGGGAGATGAGGAGGGCTCAGCTGCAGCAGAGTACCCAGGCTATCGCCAGCTCCCTTGGGCAAGCAGCCGGCATCACCGCGGAGCTCATTTCACCCCAGCTGGCTTCTCCTGGTACCTGGTTCCTCTGCAGCAGCTTTTATGGGGCACCCGGTGTGGGCCCACGTTGGCTCCCTCCTACCAGGGACTTGCCCTCGCTTGTTATTAAATTACATCCTGACCCGGTTAATCCATAGCTGATTAATTTTGGACTCTATGGCTGGGTATCAGAAAGGTTTCATCTGTCTCATGGCGTGTACTGTGTGTACTGGGCTCTCTGTTAATCTGATTTTTTTTAATATAAAATATATGGGTGGAAAAATCACAATGAAGGATGCAAACTGGGGAGGATTAAAGGGGTCTGTCTGGGCATGCCTGTGTACCTGCTGTGTGGGGCAGGAGCGAGGGACCCCCCTGTCCCAGCACCAGAAATCCGGTTTGGGATCTTCTTCCTGTGCATCTTTTCCCACAGGGCTTCTGCCTGGCTGTACAGCTCTGGGGAAACTGAGGCACAGAGCTGGAAGTAGCCCATAGGAATTGGTGTTTGTTGGTTCAGGCTGATCATTTCTTTGCTGGTGTGGGTTTAAATGCTGGGGCTCACCCTCTCTCCCTCCCTTGCCTAAGACATCCTTTAATGTCTCCTTTTAAAAGCAAATGTCTCACTGGGGGTCTC
>NW_010232067.1:18252-18453 GCF_000690775.1 Eurypyga helias | reverse complement strand
AAAGGAAGCAGATGAGTAACTACCATATTAGCTTAATTAAATCATAAAAGGTTCTAGACCACTTAAAAGGAAAATTGGCATACTACCATATTACCAAGCCACAGAAAAAACAAACCAAAAATAGCTAATTCAAAGAAACAGTAAGAAACCATGTTCTGGGCTGCATCAGACGTGTGGCCAGCAGGTCGCGGGCGGGGACTT
>NW_010232067.1:0-17730 GCF_000690775.1 Eurypyga helias | reverse complement strand
CCAAACCGTTCTGTGATTCTATAAACACCGTGACGGTGTCCAGTCCTTGGTACAGAAACGTGGCAAAGTATGAGTGGCACTGAAGAGGTATAGAGAGAAAAAGGCACAGGAGGTTTCAAGGTGGGCAGGATCAGGCTTACCTTCTGCAGAAGAGCTCTGGCCTTGGTTCTCACAGAACGTGATCTTTTATTTTTTATTTCCTCCCACGTAGGTCCGGAATATCAGCTGTTGCTTTCAGTAAGTAAAAGGTCTGATTTGTCCCAGGGGGCAGGGAGGTGGTACCTCTCTAAACAGTAGCAAAAAAATCAGTTGCAAGACAACGTCAGAGTTTAGGCCTTCTTTTAATTTTCTGTCTCTTCACTTTCTCATGTATCCCTTCTCAAAATTTACTCTGCTTTTCTTTTGAGCTGTTTTGGTGAGCTAGAGGAAATAACTGCCATACAATGGTTCCTGAAAACTGGCTGAAACCGAGTTTACTTCTTCCTCCACAGATTTAGTCCATATCCAGAATGGACTTTTTATACTTCTTCCTCCACAGATTTCCCCATGGTCTGTGTGTTTCTCTTAATGCTCTAAATATTTTTTCACATTAAGGAATTAATGGAAACTTTCTGGAAGAACTAGAATTGTCTGCAGCACTCTTGGCACAAAGAAAATGCTCTCCTGGTATAAAGCAATGTGATTTTAGCTGATGCATGCCTTCCTGGAGCTTGCAATATCTGAGAGGAGCTGTGCAACCTTAGAAAAAACAGAATACAATTATGCTATGTAACTCAGGAAAGATAGAGTTCTATCTTATTTCCATGTTCTGTAACAGTAGAGGAATATATGTTGAATTGTATTTAAGTCCTCTACATACTTTTTATTTTTCATCAAAGCACAAATTTTCTGTTCTTTTCTGCTAATGTTTTGTCCCTAAATACATTTAGGAAAAAAAGATTGCCAAAATTCTAGGCTTTTTTCTTAGTACTTTGTCTTTCTTTTTTTTCCACTTCAAATGTAATTCTACAGACATGGCCTTGAAAAAAAGAAGATAACTTATGGCATTCACAGAAGCTTAAAGAAGCATTTTTAAAAAGACTTAGGCAGGTGAAATAGAGATGTTTTAAACATCCTGATGAACAAGCTGTTTTTAATTTGATCTTCCTATTACAGAATGACAGACATTGGCTTTGATCCTGAGTGCAGCATCAAGCTGGCAGTTTCTGTATGGGGAGCTATAAAAGAAAAAACTGTAATAAAAGTGTCCCAACACAATGGAAAAGAATTAAAGGTAGCCCAAGCCCATGCATCATTCTTGAAATGCTGAAGTTATTTTAAAAATGAACTCAGCTATGGAAAAAGACCGAAAGAACTAATACTGTGGGAGACTAGCTGCCTGCACAGCTAGTCAGCACAGCTGCTGAGCAAACAAAAATCCAAATTCTATTTAAACTATTTTTAGCTTTGAGTGATTCAAGACATCCTAGAATAACTATGAAATGAATAGGATGCATGTGTGAAAAAATGCCAATACACTTCATGTGTACCAACGATAGGAGTACATTCTTTAGCTATATTGCTCGCTGTTAACAAAGTTCTTCGAGCAGATCACGGTATGCGTGGCAACATGGTTTTATTCTTTGGGTTTAATTGTTTAAAAAATATTAATAAAACGTACAGAGGAATCAGTCTTGAAAATCTGAACATCTGCCTGAGAAAAAAGTGGCATGCATTTACACGTATGATTTTTTCCTTGAAGGCTAAAACAATCCAGGTTACCTTGTTGTAGACCTAGGATCATACGTACATACATAAGTAACTATTATTCTGAGAAGTTTTTACAACATGGTGACCTGACATGTGTCTAGCCCTGTGTCTCAACATTTGTTTCCAATCTGTGCTACTGTATTAACAACATTTTAACTGAATTACTTAGGAACATAGCAAGTAATTCAGAGTGTTTCGGTGCTGGGAGAGTCAGAGAGGTCCTACAGGCATATGTACAGCACAGTGTAGTGCTTGTTGTAGCAAGTGGAAGCTTGCCGCTTCATACTGCTTGAAAAATACCTGCAGAGACTGTAGTTAAGAGAGGAAAAATCAACTGAGTTTTACTATTTTGTCCCCAACTCTTTCTACATAGGTCAGCCTAATATTATCATTTGTTTTGGTGACAGTTGATTGGAAATTAGTATAAAACTAATGAAATGCCTTTTCCCCATAGTTTATGCTGACCATAGATAAGAAATTGCATCACATGGAATTGCTGAAATTATGGGTATTGTATTTGGGTTTTTTTGGTTTGGTTTTTGTTTGTTTGGTTGGGGTTTTTTTAATACTTTCATAAAACAACAGCATTTAGCAAAAATTAAAAAAAACCCCAACACCCAAAACCCAAACAAAAAACAACCCAAAGCAACCAGGTGCTAATAATCTACCTAGAATGCTGGTAGAATAATTGAGTTTTCTTTTTTTATTTGAGTCCAGTCCACTAGATGGGAAGCTTGCAACTGCTTTTTAATACTGTAAGGCCAGGGAGCACATATAAAATTTCAAAACACTGAGTAATCAAGTCCCATCTAATATATCTCAATTTAATGAGAAAATAATCCAATAAGAAAGTATTCCTGAGTAGCATGAACATTTTCAGTTGTCATCCTTCGATACTGGACCATGTTGCTGCACAGGCCTCTTTTACCATGAACATTTTCAGTTGTCATCCTTTGATACTGGACCATGTTGCTGCTTCTTTTATCATTAAAGTAACTGAAATTCTTTTGTCTTTGGAATACAGTAAGTTGAAGAGTAAAATCTCTATGGAGTTAATGAAGCATGAGCCATCAAACACAACGCTTTTATCTCTGAATTCCAGAATTAGGCCCTTAGCAATGTTGCCTTGCTTTGGTTCCACTCTTCAGCTTTCTAGCCAAATACAAAGGCTCCACTTCCTCCAGTGGAGGGGGAGAAATCAGAAGAAATGGCAAGGAAGCTCATAAAATTGAGATAAGAACTATTTACTAATTGAACATAAATGACATATATATATACACGTGAAGATATACAAATAGAAATTAGAGACGGAATTGAAAAGTGTCATTCTGGACACAGTTCAGTGAAGAGCCAAATGAGGCTCAGGGAGATACACAAAGCGGTATCTTTTGTGTGCAAGAATACTTCATTGTAACTAAGCACCCAAAATTGCAAGATTTTTCCTTATAGCCCGGAACCTGTGCCTCCTGACATCTGACCTCAGAGTTTAACTGCCATATACAGTATGTAATACAGCTGGATAAGGAAAAAAAATATTCTGGTGCTGAGCCGAACTGTAAATTAAATAAACAAGACCTCTTTGACAGATGATCTGACTGTCCTCAGGAGCAGTGCTAATGGGGTGCTGGTTTTTATTTTTTGGGGGGTATACAGGTTTCATGGCAGCAATGTCTTTGCACACAGAAATCCTGTGTAATCCAGTGTAGGTTAAATTTAAGATCCCATACTGGTGAATTTAATGAATCCAGCCCACTCTCTCAGTTTTAAAAGCATATCTATTGACAGCCAAATAGCTTGTTATGAATACACAGAGGGATCCTTGTTATCTACTTAGAACTTCCAGTGAGATGGCCAACAGCTGCTTTATCTTCTGTTTGCATATGGTTTTCTACTGTCCTACCAAAGAGACTCTGACCTTATCGCATTAGTCATTTGTCTCTGTATTTTTTTTTTAATTAAATGTAATCTTGTGCCAGATGAATGCCATTTTTAAACTTTGTTCGAGCATCACAGCTGGGAGGAAGATCACAGCTGAAGATGGGACTTCTATTTGCTAGGCTACAGCCTTCTAATAATGAATATCTTTTTCTAACAAAACCCAGTTTTTGTTCAGTCTCAACTAAACATTAGTGTTGAATCAGCCATTTTTTTCACAGTGAGATCAGAACAACTCACCTGTGTCCAACTGATGTAAAAGAGTAGCAACGAAAACATTAGAATTCCTTGATAATGGTGCACCTGTTATACTTTTTAAACCTTGGATCCGGAACACTATGTTCTAGATCACTTGTCTTTTTTTTCCAAGCCGAGTTCTGTTCCCACTAAGAATACTCTCAATATTGTCACAGATTTTGATGAAACCTGGAAGAGACTGTGCCCATGTGATAATTAAAGGAATTCCTATCAGTGAGAAATGCTTTCAATTTCTTCTTTCTTGTCTGAATTAGTGTTAAAGTTTCATACAATGCTTGTACGTTTATGTGCCTGCAGACCTTTTATGTTGCAAGAAGGTAGGGAAGCTTAGTAGGAAAATGTCAGAAAAATGTGTTTTGCAAATCGAGATTTAAATGGTAGCTGTGTAATTCTTAAGGAGGGTTGAAGGAAAGCCATGTTCTGAAAGTCAAGAGCAGATACATTTTACATAGTCCTGCAGTTCTCATTTACCTAGAAAGGATGACGACATAGCTGTGAAGTCATCATGACCCAGCAGCTTGCAAATCTAGATGCATATTGTGGTCATGGTTTTAAAAATGGGTCTTCCTTTTTCTTAATTATTCAGCCAATTAGGGGTCCATGAAAAGAGCTAGACCAACATGACTGCAAACGGTTTTCCTTCCTAGTTACATAAAATGTCAAGGGTGAGTATGAACCACACATACCTCTCACAGCACCCTTCTTCAGCCTCATGTGAGAAGTAGTTCCGGTAGTAATAATAAATTAATTCGTTTTGCATGAGGATTAAAAATTTCTGAGTTTCTGCAAAGCATTTAAAAATGCCTGGCAGATAACATCTGCATGGCAGGGATGAGGTTTGTGTGGGAGGACGGTATCTCCATGGGCAAACTTATATTCCGTAACCAATTTGTAAATGTTCTTGAAGTCCTCAACTGATGGATAGGTCTAGATGTGAGAAAGAAAGGATCAGATAGAGAAGATAAGTACATCGGCAGTCTGGAGTGGAGGCTGACCTTTTGATTTCAGCAATAGCTTGCCACCTGCTGACTCAGAAATGTACACTGCTTAAGGCAAATGACTGACGAATTTGAACTGGACCTAGCACATGTTTCCAAGATTTTTGAGCCATGGATCAGACATTATTTTTTGCAGATGTGACTTGCTATTGGCTGTTGCAAAAGAAAAAGGGTTTTTAATATTGTTCTTTGTTGCATAAATACCTGCAAGGCATCTCCACCTCAGAACAATAGCAATCAGGCATTACCATCTTGAAAAACTGAGGTAGAAGTATGCTAAACAAATATGATTTTATTAGTAGAATAATAAATTGCTCCCCAAATGAAGATGATGATATTACCTTGTCATATTGGAGTAACATTGTTTTCTTCCATGGTGTGCAAAGTGCATATGCATTATTACGTGTTGACAATGAACAAAGGGCAAAGGATAGGCTAACACCCTACTGCTGTTCCAGCAATTCTGCAGAATGGCCCATGACGTGATATATCATACGTGTAGCTACTGTAATACATATGTAATGAAAAATACATTGATTCTTGCAGACAGTTGCTCTTTATCACTCTTCAGAAATGGCAGAAATTGAATTGGAGGGCTCTGTTCACCCACACGCCATTTGGAGACTTATTTTAATGAAGACATAATGAAGCAGAACATTTTCTTGATAGAAGATAATGATAGCAAATGACAAAATTATTTTAAAGCTCAAGTCTCTGGTAACACATTAAAATGGGTGAGTTGGTGAATACTAATTTGAAGAATGTTGAGAAAGTTTAAGGAAATAGGTTAACTTACCTAAGATAAGATAATAAGCAAAGATCTGGAGGGTGAAGTGGAGGAAGGCATTCAGAATTACTGGCTATGTAGCTCTCAAAAATGAGTTACAGGCACATGATTTGACCTTTTGGTTTATTTCATGAACTTGAAAAGGCTCATCATCCTTGACATGCTTTCTAGCCAAAGCTAAACAATCATTGCATTGCCGATTTGTCACCAGGAGCTTTATCACAAGACCCGGGGTGCCTAAGAATCAGCTTTTTTAGTTGCCTGAACACATTAGAATAGTAACATCCAGTTATAAACTAAGATTCTCGCCCAAAAGAGTGTGAAGAAAAAGTTGAAAAGTATAATGGTAACGCACTGTAAATGCTCTGGAGGCAAGCAGAACTCATCTTTTGTAATTATTTTTAAATCTCATGATGTTTAGGGAATTTCTAGGGAATGAGTCATGATTTTTGAAACACGTTTGGTTGACAGCCTTGTTCTGTATGCATCTGGAGAACTGTAACTATTTTTGACAGTCTCGTTTTGTAGATTGTAAAGTCTTTGTGATAGGGACTCACTTCAGACTGTGTTTAAGCATTGGTTTTTCTAATAGAGTCCTGCTCCACAGCTGGGTCTTGGGGCGCTTTCAGAACCATAACAGTAACAGTAGCAATTTCTAAATACTAATCAGGGAAAGGACATTTGCAGTGGCCTCTTTGCTCCACATACCTTACCTACCAGCATAAGGAACTGGAGGGGAGGATAGGAAACCCTAATTCCTAAAATGAATATTTTGCAGATTTTATTTATCTTTGAAAGGGATCATAACATTATTTTCCGGCAGCCAGTTTGGGCTGCAGTATTGAGGAAAATATGCACCTTACACTGCTGTTGGGATAGACAAGTACTCACTAATGGCAGAGGTCAGGAAATGGGAACATGAAGGTGGATTTGGAGGAAAAAATGGAGAGCAGAGGAAGAAAAATTATGCTGACTTCATCCAGGAGTACTGGGATTCTAGCCTGTACTAGCAAAATCGTGTTGAATTAAATGCACTTACATTGGTTGTCTGGGAGATTATATACCTGTAATGGCCCAATTGCAACTGACAGAAAATTAGGAGATTTGGGAAATAGTGTGTAATTAGGTTATGACCATTAACTTCTGCAGCATACTCATTACTGTGGTTGATGCGGGTTTGCTATGGATCTTCAAAATTTAGGATAAGCATAGATGGAGTATAAAATGTTGCATTGGAATTGTTCCATGGAGACATAATTGTATATATTTTTCAGAAAGGCTGGGAAACAAAACGTGTAGGAGGATTAGTAAAACAGTGCAAAAGTTTAAAGCGTTGCCCGGCAGTTAGGGTCACATAAGAATTAAAAACAGTCTCCCTGTCTAACAGGATAAACAAGAGCGCAAAGAAGTGAGCTACCAAACGAGCTCACAAGCTAGCTAACAAGCAAGCTCCCGCCCATCTGGCCCACCCCCAGCTTATATACTGAGCACGATGTGCTATGGAATGAAATACCCCTTCGGTCAGTTTGGGTCAGCTGCCTGAACTGTGTGTCCCAGCACTACGCGTAGCGAGAGAGTGAGAGCTGGGAACGCAGCTGACTATTCTCAGGGCACATTGAAAACCAGAACTTCATACCAGCCACCATGAACAAAATTAACTCCTGACTGAAAGCAGCACAGACTGTGACTCCGAAGTGGTGGGGAACCATGCATGGCAGAAAAAAGGGAAGTGGACAAGCACATCAGTTTCTCTGTTTTAAGAAATTACATCTGCTCCTGTCTAAAAACTTCTGAAACATAAGAGAGTTCCTTTCCTTCCACCCTCCCATAACTATGAAGGCTTGCTGATGGAAGAAAAACCTGACCCTTACAGCCTTCATTCCGTGCATCCTTTCTCCATGCTTTGAAATGTCTCCTGAGGAAGACAGAATTTCTGCAAAGGCTGGGCGACGAAAACTGGCAAAGGATATATTGCTCCGGGAGAAAGAGAGCGACCACCGTGTCTTAGCACATCTCCACAAACTTAGATGAAGGGATGGCTGACAAATCACAGCCCTCCCTGAACCGCAATGAAATGAATACCAGCAGCTGTAGCTGTAAGGAAGTAGCCGATACCCGAAAATTTCCTACAGTTTGCAGGCAGTATTATTTTGAGACACGAAGTTTAGCCACTGGGCTTTGGTTCAGCCACACTGAAAGTCATCGGATAAATTTTCATGATTGTAGGAAAGCTTTAAATGGCCAACTACCTGTCTCGGTGCTTTAGCTGCAGAAAAAGCCTGCTTGCAATGGTGGAGGAAGGAAGGCGGCGCAGTGCAGAGGAGCGAGGTGAATGCTCGCTTGGAGTGGTAAGTAAATCTTAGGCACAGCTGTTAGCATAGAAGAGACTATATTTTAGTGACAATTATGCAAGTAGTTTGTACAGTGGAATGGTCACTGAGTCAGTACACCATGTGAGGGATATTGTTGATAGTGGTTCACAGCACACATGGGATTCACCCTTTCCTTCTCAGAGCCTTCTTTTCTGCCTTGTAACTGTTCCAGTCCTGTTTATGCCTTCTAGTGCTTCAGTTCTTAGGCCTGTGAAATGAGGATAATGGTACTTGCTTCTCACCCAGGGGTCCATCTAACACTGGTAAGGGAACAGTGTTGTACACGGGAGGTAAGGATTTCTTAGTTACAGTAGCCAAAGGGGAAATCTTGAGGCTTTGCCTTCAGGCTTTATTCTACCCCGTAATTAGCTTCTAAGAAATCCTTTAGCTAGAGATCAGTAAACTACCAAGTAGGAAATAGAAAGAAAAACGTAAGAAATTACCTTTTTATTTTTTGAAGTGTTGAAGTACGAGCTCTTTTAGCACCATGTTGTTATGAAAATGCTGCTGGGCTTGAAGAAGCAGACTTTTCCAGCCAGATAGAAACTTGTAGTCACCAGCAGCAAGTAGGACTTCAACCTGTTTTTACCAAGCTTTATAATTAAGTTTATCCATGGCAGCTTAAGCATATTTTAACAGTTCTGACAGAAATCTGTGAGAACAAACAAATCTTTCTGAAGATAGCCTTTATAGAGGCAAAATGCTTCTGAGAAGCAGCAGTGGAGACTGTCGTTCAAGAGGACATGAAGTCCCTCCATTATCCGGGCTTAAATGCAGTGCAGCAAAGTTTCATGGTAAGATTTTCAACTGACTGAAATACAGAAGTATTTTAACAAGTGAGCAGCTTATTTGGAGCTGTGCTAGCACGAGGACTGTGTGACTGTGACCCCGCACTGCTGCTCAGGGTCAGCTCAGCTAGTTCAGGAGCCCACAGAAGGAAGCAACAGAAAGCACTCAAGAAGCTCTTTGAAGATTTTCCTTTCTCTGGATGTAAATTCATGTGTGTGTGTGTGTGTGTGCTGCAGTAAACTCTGTTTCCCTCTTTCTGCCCTGCCAAAGTTGTGAGGAGACCTTTGTGCCAGCATGTTCCCCTAGTTTTGTCCTCTTTTTACCTGCTAAAGAAAGAACACAGCAGGACCTGGGAACAAGTGTGTAGCAGAATATTAACTTTCAAGCAAATAGATTCTGTTGTAGGTTTGCTTCAGAATTTTCACAGAGGTGTCTCCAGCTGTCCAGCTTCTCTATACCTGGTGACCCCATATGACCATGGCAGTGGTCTCTCATATTCTCGTGGAATCAGTAGGAAGGAGTAACACATGTTCTCTGTCAAAGCAGGAGTCACATTACAGGAATAATGTTGTATAGTCCTCACAAGGTCAGCTGATACTGGGGAACTTCTCTAATGTGTCTGTGGGGCATTCCAGTTGCACTGGCCTAAAGAAATCCTGATTAATCTTAAATGCTGTTATTTTCAGATTGCGAGCACGTGTTTTCTTGAAAATAAAAGTGCTTTCTGCATTGCAAATGAAAATGTTGTAGGTCTGAATTGCCTAGTCTCAAATTCTGTGAATGTGAATGTCAACAGTAGGATGTTGAAATAGAGCTTATTATCAGTTCTGCTGTGACACCATCCCAAGGACAAGCCAATGAATCATGTGTGTAAGTTTGTTTTGGAGAGGCTGTATGTTGAAAATAACCATCTAACAATTTCTTACTTGGTGGTGAATAAATATGTGGATAATTTGGGGCTGATAATCCTTCCTCCTGTCTTGTTAGGTCCCCTTTACAGGAAGGTAGGGAGAAATTCATATACATATGGGGAGATGTTCATTCAGTAAAATGGTGGGTTGGTCACTTAGTTTTCAGATCCCATGGCACTACAGATGATCGCAAGTTGCAAGAAGCAGCAAAAAATTCAGCCTGGGTAGAATAAGGCAGAAAATCTCAGATCATGGGATTTCTGAGTGTATGTGCTGGGAGAAAAATTGAATACACTGGACTAAAAGCATGTTAGGTTCTAAAAATCCACATGCCAACATAACTAGTGAAATTATCCTAACTGGGTGATTTGCAAGAACTCTTCTCTTAAGAAATGTCTACTAAATGGAGTCAACAATCATAATTTTTTAATTTTATCTCTTTTTTTTATTGCTTGTTTTGTTTGGTTTTGGTTTTTGTTGCCTAAGCTTTTCTCAGTTTGAAAAAATAAAACATTAAATATCCAGTAGAGGCCATTTTTTGGCAAGGAGGTTTGCAATTCATTGTTTAAATTGTTTTTTTCCAATTTCTATTGCATGTCACTTCAGCTGTGAGTGTGATGTTGGATGTTTGTTACTGCAGCTTTTCTGAATTCTGCAAGAGAATTTTCCGAATTATGTAAGAGAATAAAAAACAGAGGGAGTTGAGGCAAACCAACGCGTTCCTATGAATCAAACAAGCAGAGGGGCAGCCTGGGCTCTGGAGTGCACACTCAGTTTGAAAAAATAAAACATTAAATATCCAGTAGAGGCCATTTTTTGGCAAGGAGGTTTGCAATTCATTGTTTAAATTGTTTTTTTCCAATTTCTATTGCATGTCACTTCAGCTGTGAGTGTGATGTTGGATGTTTGTTACTGCAGCTTTTCTGAATTCTGCAAGAGAATTTTCCGAATTATGTAAGAGAATAAAAAACAGAGGGAGTTGAGGCAAACCAACGCGTTCCTATGAATCAAACAAGCAGAGGGGCAGCCTGGGCTCTGGTCTGCATGTATCATCCAAGACACAGAAAGACCAGTCCATGGCAGCTTGATTGATTGTACCAAACCCTTTTTTTCCCCTCCATCTCTGCTACAAGACAGACTGTTATCCCTTCAATCCACAGGGACAGTTAGATAAATGTTTTGGGTGGGAGTAAGTCAACAAAGAAAGATAGGCAATGGGATCTTCTCTGGCCGGACATGATAAACCGACTGGAGCCAGAGGAAAATTGCAGATTCCTAAAAATGCTTGCCAGAATTTACAGCTGTAAATAGGGAAGATAATCTAGGGATGCTATCATTACAAGTGAAGTCGGATTGGAATACATGGTCCTATTTTTCTTGGGATAATCACACCTGAATCATGAGGGGAATCATCATGACATAGAATCAGCAGTCCTGGGAGACTTACTGTGAAGAGATCTTTTCTAGACTCGCTCATTATAAACCTGAAGAAATTCCTCTATAAATATTAGAAAAAACACACCCTTCTTCGACTTTTTCAGGTTATCACTTACATATAGAAAGGCCTTGACTAATGACACGGCATTTACATGTAAAGCATGACTTTTCTCTTCTTTGAAGTTTGAGATTTTTTGCTAGTGAGATGAAGAACTGCTTTGGATGGCAGAGTGTAGCAAATCTGGAATCTAAAAATATGCCAGGGTCACTGTTTTTGTTGTGAAGCTGTTGTGTTTAATTAGATACAAAATTTTTGTTTGCAGATGCCTTCTGGATAATAGCAACAGTGTTGTTGTTAGGGAAAGTCCTTAGCTGGGTTATCTGCATGCTCTCTTATCAGCAAACGTTTCATGAGTTTTGCAGGTCTGCTGCAGACTGACAGGCAAATGCCAGAGTTGAGGCCATGTACAACTATCAGAATGGTGCCCGTAAGTTGGCAGCCCTTCTGTTTCTCTAGTCTGTGCGTCCAGCTGGCCTTCTACGATTGCACATGTCAAGATCTCAATGCTTTTTTCACATTTAATTATTACCTATTTTGTTCTGGTTTCTTTTCTTAGATTTTACTCTATGTGCTTAAGGACCAATCCTATTCATCTGATTTCCCATTTTATCACAGAACTAAACTCATTGTGGTCAGTGGGATTACTGGAATGGTACTAGAGAACCTTCTATGTAGATGTATTGGGCCCAATATATTTATTTTTTTATAGTGCAGGTTGAAGCTTGCACAACAAAGGACTACAATAACAGCAGGAAAAGCACCTAGTTACTTTTTTCCTGTGCTAATGAATTTATTATTTACATAGCATTGTTTTGTTTGTATAATTTATTTTGCTGGAAGTGTAGTATAATAGACATAACCATAATAGTAAGTAGTGAAATAATTCCAAAGCTTTTATGCAAGAATAGGATTTGTATTATCATTTTCTTGGGTGCTGTTATGTTAAATTAAGGTGACTGCTTCTCATTACATATGTTATTCCATGTCATTTAATAGGTTCCTTATTGCTGAATGGGACTCTCAAAAATTCAATTCCTTGGAATTTTAAGTAGTTGGAAAATAAAGACTTAACTGGAAATAGTTCAGAACTGCTTAGGTTTTGTGTTCTCAGCACTAGAGAGAACGGATTGGTTTTTGTTGTGCTATGCCGGCCTTTGATTTGCTCATCTTCAGCACTTTGAAACCTAGACTTTTATATCTCAAACTGGATGCTCCACATCACTGCTTGCTTTGAAAATGCTGGTCTGATTGCTGTGTCTCAACTCCTTCCTGAGAGCAGTAAGGATGATCTCAGTATTTTCCCCATTTTATCCCACGCTGCATATCCACTCTGCTTTCATTTGTTGCTTTTAATCGCATGTGTGGTAGGTGTTTGGCGTGCTTCGCTTTGTGCGCTTGGATCTGCAGCCTAAGCATGATGGATTTGTCTGTCTCACTCTTCATGCTCAGTGAAAGTGTCCTTGTACCATCAAGCACTTATTTCACCTTGCTGCATCGCAGCAGAGCTTACACAAGCAATCACAATACTAAAGCTCTTCTAAGAAATTGTTACAGAGGCATTCTACTTAAAAAAAAAAGTAAGAAAGAGGTATTTTCTTCTGAAGGCCTTTGAGACAAAGCAGTCCTACTCTTAATTTTGCCATGGATCCTTTGAAGTCTCTGACTTCAGCAAGCTGGACTGTGCTCTCCGGTTATGATTACTCTGATCTCTTCATGTGCCTGATTGAGAGATTTGTTTTGAAGGCCTAGGAAGCCTTCAGTGTCTATAGTGTAAAAGTCTTTATTAAGGGGGACTCAAGACAGATCTCTTCTCTTCCTCTGTGTTATAAACCATGTCTGAATTCATTTAAGGTGATACTGGGCAGCTTGCATTTGGCAGGGTAGGAACCTTACAGGGAAATGGAATTACGTAAGAGTTTATTTTTACAGAATGGGGCTTTCTTGCCTCTTTTTGTTAATTTTTGATTCATGTTGTTTTGGAAAGAGAGAGAATCTCATTGTGAGTTATCTGTGGTCTGAGTTACAGAGTACTTGAAAATAGCATCTGATTTTGCTAGAAGACCTGGTATCCTCTGTAGGTGCTCTAGGCTTGAAAGAGGAGGATGGACGACAGGCAGTACTGTTGTGACTAAGGAGTCAGTGATGCTACTGTTGTCAAACGCAAGAACAGCCTTTCTACAAGACCTTGTCATTCAGGCTGACATTAACTGCAAAGTCACCACTGTATGTGTAATCCGTACGTATTTCAATTGTGCTCATTGCACAAACTTCTATATACCATAAACATATTTTCCATGTATGGGAATGCCAGATTGCAGAAGTAGATCTCTCTGAAGAAATACACAGTACAAAATTAAGAAAAAAATATGCTCTTTGTCTCATCCAGGCTTTCATTCCTACATTCTTCCACACAGTGAGAAAACATCTGGTTCAGCCCAACTGGTTATTTCCCAATAAAGTGCACGTTATGCTATGCTGCCCTAAATTACATTTTTTTTCCCCAGAGCTCTGTTCAAAGTGATTCTGAAGGTGTGCTGAGGGAGCATGATCTATGTGGTCACAGCAAGGCGGAGGTTGTGAGCAGGTAGGCAGTCACTGTTCTTCAAATTCTGTTCTATGGAATTCTGGGCAATTTCCCTGAAAAGAGGCTGATTTTGTGTGTGTGTGTGTAAGCAGTGTAAGTAAGCACTGCCTTGCAAAAGCAGTGAAAAGGATTTTTTTTCTCTGTCAGCCTACTCATCAACTCCCTCCTTTGGCTTAGCCAAAACACTCCATTTTCATGTCGATGTGTCTCTCTGTTGAGATCCAAGTAGACAAGAAAATGCATTATGAGTTCCTGACTAGATTTTCACTAAGTAGTTACACTGCTTTGCAAAAATGTTAAAGACTTGGTATTGATTGCTTACAGAAGTTAATAGATGCTCTCAAAAGAAGTGTGAAAGAGCTATAACAAAAGGCAGATTATGATTTAGAGTTGTTTTTCTTCAATGTGTATTCTGTTTTCTCTTGGGCACTGACTACAGAACCACACAGACAGCTATTAAAGCAACTGAACTACGTTATCTGGTAGAGATGGTGAGAGAGAATGAATTTTGCACCTTGAGGATCCCAGCTGCATGCCAAGATAGTCTCAAGACACAAAGTTCCCGTAAAAGTCATGAAGCTGTGTGTCTGTGTGAGGCAGACATCATCAGGGCCCTGCTGAGGAAACAATGTAGGACAGATCCATAAAAAATGAGGCTTCATTAGTTACTCAGATCATTGAGCTTCTTGGGTTTGGATATGTCAGTTGCACCCTCGTCTCTTTTGATTTACTCTGTTAAGAGGAGCGTCTTTGGTATGTGGCATCACCTTAGTGCTTTACTTTCACCCTTGAAGAGGGTGAAGAACTTTCTATGATCCCAGAATAGGTTTCATTTTTTTCCTCCAAGCACTGTTTCAAATATGACAGACTTGCCTAAATTATTTTCCTTGTCTTCAGCACTGTTTTTTTTTGGTTGGTGTTTTTGGTTGGTTGGTTGGGTGGGTGGGTTTTTTTGGGTTTTTTTGTGAAGTAAAAATTCTGTTGTCTGAAATGATCAGCTTAAACTGTTCAGACATTCAAATGGCTTTTTCAATATAAACATGTAGAACCCCAATTTTTGGTAATTTACATTTTTAAAAATTATTTCAGCAAAGCAAACAGAGTCCTTTGGGAAGCTTGCAAAAGTGTTGGTCTGCAGGGGTTTGCTTCATGCTATGCTGACTCTGCCCTACCTTGCAAAACATTTTGTTTCATAAATTCTGCTTTCATGTAAGGAACATCCATTGTAATCCATATGTCATTATAATATGAATAGAAGTAAGTCATCGACACTTCCAAATGATATTGCAGGCATGGAAAAAATGCTCTTGCAATTAAGGTCACTTAGAAAACTTTCTTTCTAATAAGCTTATGAATAGGATTTTTCCTGTTGTGTGCATATGAGTGAGAATGTCAGTGCATTTTTTATAGTGTTGTCAATCACATGTCATCACCCTTTCCCCCCTTTTTTTTTCCCCAAAAGCTGAGCATACTCTCTGTGCTTGGAAGAATTTGCTGCTGCTCAGAGGGGATGCTACCACTGGCCCAGACAGCTGCCACTCCTAAGAGAGAAAGATGACAACCACTTTCTACTAATGATACAGGGTAGTACAGCAAAATTAATGCCATGTAAGCTATTTCGCTGGGGATTTTCCTAAGTACAGACTGGGTAACTAGGCCCTTATGTATGCAGAATATAACTCTTGATGCAACAATAGAATTGTGAAGAGAAGGGAGCAAAACCTGTTTTATTCTTAATTGGAGAGGCGATGATGGTCGAACATCCCAGTGCAGAGGAATGGTTTGCCATGAGGTGAGAGTCTGCACTGAGTAT
The DNA here is from genome assembly GCF_000690775.1 of Eurypyga helias. Classification (NCBI taxonomy): domain Eukaryota; kingdom Metazoa; phylum Chordata; class Aves; order Eurypygiformes; family Eurypygidae; genus Eurypyga; species Eurypyga helias. The sequence continues at coordinate 2,036 of NW_010232067.1, read as the reverse complement.
GTGAAGATTGGGCTGTACGGCTCTGGATGATGAAGTTACAAGGCAAGGTGGTACAAGGGAACAAAGTGCAAACAATGTGCTTGGGAAAGGTCTGGAGCACAAGTCCTGCGAGGAGCGGCTGAGGGTGCTTGGGTTGTTCAGCCTGGAGAAGTGACAGCTGAGGGAAGACCTTATCTCCCTCTATAGCTCCCTGAAAGGAGGTTGCAGAACGGTGGGGGTTGGGCTCTTCTCCCAAGTGGCAAGTGATAGGACAAGAAGAAATGGCCTCAAGTTGCTCCAGGGGAGGTTTAGACTGGATATTAGGCAAAATTTCTTCACCGAAAGGGTTGTCAGGCATTGGAATGAGCTGCCCAGTGAAATGGTTGAGTCGCCATCCTTGAAGGTATTTAAGAGACATGTAGATGTGGCACTTAACGGACATGGTTTAGTGGTGGACTTGGCAGTGTTAGGTTAACAGTTGGACTCGATATTCTTAAGTGTCTTTTCCAACCTAAATGATCCTATGATTGTATAATTTTGTTACTTTTGCAGTCTGTCTGTCTGCCTCCTCCCTTTTCCCCCATCAGCGAAATTGTTCCAGAAGTTACAGTGACCGCTCCCACCCATTCCACCAATTCATCATGCCCTGCTGGAGGTGAAAGGGAAATCGTATCAGCAAACTTAAATCACCCGAGGATCGCTTTTCACAAGAGATGCTGTGAGGAGGAACACAGCCCTGTAGCAGGTTGACAGGCAAGATTGCTCTTAATACCTTTTGGTCAGAATTTTTTCCTCTCCTCAGTAATGTGGCAGCCAAGCTGTCCCATCGCAATCCTTCCCCGGCGAAGTCATGCGGGGCTCAGCTGATGGCCACACCACAGTCATGCAGACAGTGTGTCAGATGCTATCCCTGTGTGAGCAGAGATCATGACAGATTGAAGCTGTGCACCAACAGGAATACAGAGACAAATTAATGTGCAGTCAGCTGTGGGTGTTATTGAACTTTCACTGCTTGAACCAAATGATGTCCTCAATTGCTATTACTTCTTCCCTTGTCCTCTGAGCATTGTGTGATGCTGCTGTTGAAATAAAACACCTCTTCCCATCACAGTAAACAACAGCTCCACCATTTCCACCATTCATCTGACAACTTTTTTTCACCAAATAAGCATCAAATTCTCTTTTGTGTCACAATTCTTACGAAAAACCCAAGAGCCAGAGCTGCAGACAAGAAAGGCTGTGTTAGATTGCGCAAGATTCAGTAAGTGACTGGCTGTTTAAGTTATGGGAACATGCTGAATGAGACGTGGGTAAAGCTATACTTTCAGTCGTGGCAGGGCTGTGAAACTAATTCCAAGTGCAGTGTCACCCTACGTGCAGTGTCAAGCATCCAGGTCTCTCTATTCTTGGCAAGAAGGTAGGTTCTCATCCAGCATTTACTCCAAGCTATCTTGATCCTAACTGCATGGATCAAACTCCCAAGCTTCCAAACTAGTACCCATGAAGCTCTGGCAGCTAGCCCATCATCTCATTGTGACAGCTCATTTTTGAACGTGTTCTGAAGATTTTCAAGACAGGCATCTGTGATTTGGGCACGGCTGACCCTGGCTTTGGGCAGGAGGAGGAACTCCATGACCTTCTGAGCTCACTGCCAGCCCTGTGGTCTGTCCCACCCCCAGACTAGATGTAGTGCACTTGGAAGGCACAAGGATGCGAGTAAACCTGGCTAGCTCTTCCTGGTTTCTTCTGCAGCAGGCAGCAGCCAAGCAGTATTATTATTTGAAAGCAAACTCCACTTGTATACAGCTTTGTCGTCACTCCTGCTGTCACAAGATGCATTGGAAAGACGCCTTCCATTACAATTTGTAAGTGCAAAGAGCAAATTAGATGACATTTCAGTTCTCTCGAGATGGTTGTGAACCATTTGCAATATAACATTCGTTTTGGCTAATTGCTTCCTCCTGCACTGGTATGCAAACCTCCCATGAAAATGGGAGGAGTCATGTTTGCTGAAAAGAACTGAAAGGGCTTTCCCATGTGTCGTGGTTTAACTCCGG
>NW_010232066.1:0-227 GCF_000690775.1 Eurypyga helias | reverse complement strand
TGGGAGTCGTAGGCCTGGGGCTGGGATGGCGGCCCCATCTGTGGGTCAGGGGCCCTGGTTGTGGGTCAGGGGACCCGGCTGTGGGTCAGGGGTCCAGGCCGTGGGTCGGGGCCCCTGTCAGCAGCTCAGCCGTGGGTTAGGGGCACCGGCTGTGGGTCAGGGTGCCAGCCGTGGGTCAGGGGCCCCAGCTGTGGGTCAGGGGCCCTGTCAGCAGCTCAGCCGTGGGG
>NW_010232065.1:16425-27427 GCF_000690775.1 Eurypyga helias | reverse complement strand
TCGCGTGGGCAGCGGGCTGCGGGGACGGGGCCACGTGGCACAGGTGGCGGGAAACCGCAGCGCCCGAGTCCAGGGGCACGCGGATCCCCGAATCGGAGCTGGATCTCCCAGCGCAGGGTCGTGCCTCAGGGACAGGCCAGCGGTAGTTCTGAGTTTTGCCCCGCGTGCCGTAGACCTCAGGTCTAAAGCGGTGGTTTCGGGGACACATGGTGGTTTTCAAAGGGACGCGTGTCCAGCATTTACATCCTTCGTGCCTTTTTCTCGTGTCCCAGATACCCACATGGTACTGTTTCCAACCTCACTTGGAAATTCTCAGGGTGAACGACATTATCTCCTGTCTGCCACGCACGTCAGTGACGTTCAACGCGTGACTCCTTAAAATCAAGAGTGCGCTGCGATTTCTTTTTGACAGGCACAAGATCTAGCATTCCAGCACAGTAACTGCAGCTCAGGATGTTCTTGACGTGCAGTGACCCAGAAGCTGTGGTTATTTTTTATCACTCTGTTGGGTTGATGCTTACGATGTCATTGGGAACAAAAGTCTGCTTTGATGGAATTACAAAGATGGTCACAGTTGGCCACTGAGCATTAGTCAATAGCATCCGAACAGCTGGTGGTGAGCAAACTGGGAGTCTCTTGTGGAAGAGACTCAGGTTTCTTCCTTCTCATCTTCTAACAAGCCATGGGGGAGGAAGAATAACAGGGTACGGGCACACCAAATTATGTAATTTTAATGCCCTCTTAGAAATCATAATGAATTTTGGAATGCAGATGCGAGGTCTGCTAAATCCACATTTCATGTTTCCCAGATAACGAAGCATTAAAATGTTTAACTTGAAACAGTGTATTTCCTAGATTAAAATGTGCAGTGGATGAAGTCCTTCCTGTAAGCGTTAGTGTAAGTCATTAGGATGCAAGAATCAGTTTGGGAACTACAACTGAGGACCTGCTTTTGCAAAACCAAGGCAGCCAGAGAAGCTTTTATGGTACCAACACACAGTGTTGGACTGACAGCTGGGGTTACCAGCATTCACCGCCTGCATTTCGCTTTCACTGATTGCGTGAGCAAGAGAAAAAACAGAGACACTCCTGAGTTGCCTTGATCTCCACGCCGGTTATTGGTGGGGCGATTTGAGAGAACAAACTCTCAAAACCAGTATAACTTCTTCTCTTCTATAAAAAGTAAATAACACTATGTCTTTTAAAAATGTTTGAAAATTAAAATGTTTCTTTTATTTATTATGCTGTAGCTTGGTTGACAGCTCTAGAATCGTTTTTGCAGCACCAGTCCTGTTTTGTCCAGATAGCAAGATAGAAACCTAAATAAAGTTGCCATGCTGGAGGTTGGATGGCCACTGGATGAGGGCTCTTCATGTTACCTTCCACGCAGGAGGAGAAAGTGTGGAACTTGTCTAACAGAGTAAAGCCACCAGGATATGCTGGAAACAGAACAAGTTCAGAAAGGGCTGCTGGAAGTGGAGGAAAATGGGAACTTTTGGCCAGGGCTACTGAGTCTAGCACTATGGATGTCACCCGGAAAATATTTTTGAAACTACATCTGTGCTTTACAGAATGGATGCCAAAACTCTCTTGTCTGCAATGTCTGCCTGTCTAAATCTAGATTTACCATTATCCTTAAGGCTTATCTGATGCAAAAATACAAGCTGGTGAACAAGGAAAACTGCAGGTTTGTGCTGTGTAGGGGCCTTTTTCTTCTGCAAAAGCAATTCCACTCAGAAAACCTGTTTATGTAGCCATAAAAACGTTAAGTTATGTTTTAGGCAGAGTCACTAGTCAACCCTGTGTCACGATTCACATCCATTCATCAGCACATATTATCATGATCAGCTGTTAGTTGTAAAGGCTCAGTCTCATCCTCAAACGGCGAAGGTTTGGGGGTTTAGCTTTGGAAATTGTTGTCCCTGCTCAGAGTTGGTCCAGACAACAGCTGTTGCACTCGTAAAGGACTAAGTGTAACTAGAGACAGGACCAATAAGGCAGGTTGCGGCTGCTGCAAGTCCTAATCTGATGGGTTCAGGCAATCCTTGGACAAACACGTGCACCCAGGATGTCTCTGTGTCCTGTTTATCTAGGGATAGTGCCGTTTGTAAAAGAGACTGTATTTATAAACCTGTTCTTCTGATGAAAAAATTGCCCCAAAGCGTTCCTAAGTACAGTGACTATAATTCTGCCTCATTTTTATTAGATTACATCAATTAAGAAACCAGGCTTTGTCTGTCTTTTCTGATTGTTTCTACATATTTTAAAACTGTTCATAAATCGCATGTGATGCTGTAATTAAGCAATCTGAAACAAAGAAACAAAAAGGTAGATTTGCTGTGCAGATCTCTTTAAGCTCTTCAGGCTGAAGTTCGTGCTGGGTCTAGGTTTTAGTGTAATTTCACTCCAAGCCTGTGTCCCACTGTAATTAAATTATTAAATTAAATTAAATAACTGTAATGTCACTTTGCGGTACATTGTTGTCCTTAAGTGTACATAGATGCTTATAATCATGTGTAATTATCAAGAACAAAGTTGAAAGCCATTGGAAATAATTGTTGTTTCATTTACTATTTTAATTGCAAATATCTTTGATGAATGTGTACATTCGCCCCGTCTAAATATTTTGTGTTTCTTTTTAGATTACAGGTTCTGTAGTGAAGAGGCTTCAAATTTGTGTCTGCCTTTGTGACAGCCAGCACAATAGCTTCTGTGGGAGAATCACTCGTAACCGTTCTTCTCTCTTATTTTCTAGTAATTCCAGCTTGAATAACCACCTGTCAGGTTACAGGGGGAATTTCCAGGGGATGTTGGAAGGTGGGTATATAGAAACTAATTACCTGAGTTAGAATGACAGCCTAATTCATGTAGGATTCTTGGTTGCCCTTCACAACATACTGTTTAAATGCCTTGCAAACGTGGTATCAGTGTCGACAAAAGTTCCCCTAGCAGGTTTGGCTTTTCTCTTTCACACTTTGCTATAGCTGGACAAACATGGGCTTCAGAGCCAACAGCTTCATTATTGCAAAAAGTCCCGGGGGTTCCATACCGCTTACACAGTGGTCAGGTCCTCAGTTTTATCTCATCCCGTAGGCAGCTTCATTGGCAAGGGAAGTCCCGTCTGTAGTACTGTCTGGTGCCACCTCTAGGGTCTAACACTGACTAAATCCATGGAAACTCAAGGGACTGGGCTGCATGTTGCTCCCTGGCAAGCATTATTTCTTCCTAGGCTTTTTGCTGAGCTCTCTAGAGTAAAATTGTGAACTTTAGAAGAGGTTTTAGATGGCAGATGTCAACAGAACTGTGTTCGCTGTTGGGAAACCTCTTCAAAGTTGGATCAGCTTAGTGAGAAGAGCAATTGCATGTCATCATCAAAAGGTTCAAAACCTCATGCCACATTTTCTGGAACAAAGGAGTTTTTCAAATTTTAACCTAAAATGTTGTATGTGAGAGGCAGGAGAAGGGCTAAGTGCTTCTTCACGCCATGAAATGAGTATACTGTGCAGATGGTGGGACCTCGGCAAGGAAGCGGGAGCCCTTGAGACTTCTTTATCCCTCGGGGAGCATGTTTCAGTCCCAGGCCCTCGAGGCAAAGGCTTTGAATGAGAATTGCTGCTGGGTTGCAACTAGAAACATGGCTTCAGTTTTACGGGAATGATGTTTTGGAGACCCCAGGGCTCTCCTCTTCTTCCCTACCCACCCCCTGAAGGCTGTGGTGCTTGAACAGGAAGGAGTGGTTGGAGGAAATTACTGCTTTTACACTCCTCTTCCTCTGGCACATTTTTGCTTTCCTGAATGTTTTGCTTTCTCTGCATGTTGTTGTGGATAGAAAGCACATGACCCAACATGTTTCGAGTAAAAGCATCGCTTGCGTGTATGATTTCATTAGGTTTGCCTTCTTACTGAAAGATTTATAAGGAATTACCTCCTATGTGCAGTGTAATTGCCTGTGATTTTTGTGTCATTTAAGGAATGTCATGTTGCTGTGTGTTGAAGGAGCCTATAGCACCTAAACGAGCAGCCTAAGAGGATTCCAAGATCTTTGAATAACCATGAGGTCTAAGCTAGCTGCAAAGATTAACTGTTTCAGAGGTCACCGGGCTTCTCTTAAATCTTTCAATCTGTTCTACTGCAATTTCTTTTCTAGGCTAATTAATTAAAAGTCTGAGCTAGAACTTCAGTTGCATTTTATCGGTCCCTCCTCTGCCACCCCCTCTTCCCCCATCTCCCATCTGTCTATTTTACCCTAACCTAATCTCTAAATATAACTTAACCAAGGTATTTCTACTGCCAAGTATCACCATAGCATCTTAATTCAACTGCTTTCGCTGTTCTCACATGCTTTTGGTCAAACAGAACACAACTCACTGCCACTTCTGTTCAGCCTGCACTAATTCTAAGATTTTTAGATGATGAATGAAATTGTACAGATTTTTTCTTCACCATGTGACCTTGTAGCCTTTATGTTTCCCAATATGACACATACTTTGGGAGACACTTCTACGTAACAATTTTCAGTTAGGTACAAATGACAATATTTTTTTTTCTCTTCTAAATACTGTGTATTTGATTATGACACCACAATGATTCTATTATTGTGTTTGTAGTTACAAAGTTAGTTGTGCATGTTCTTGGTGATGTGCATTTTCTAATAAAACAATCGATGTTTTCTTAAAGCCCTCCTTGTTCTCATACTCCATAGCCATAATTATAAACCTCACGTAAAAGACACTTTGTAAAAGCAAATATATCTTAAAAATATATTTGGGGTTTTTTTAAAGTCCAAACCAACCCCTTAACCAGTCATTGGTGCAGACCATAAAGTACCTGCGTTTTGTGTTTCTTATGGGAATAACTGCTATTAGCATCATTGTAGCTGCTTTTTGCTTTCTAGAAAATGCTTCTTCCAAATCACATTACACAAAAATGTTAAAAAATGAATGTGTCTTAATACCTTTACCTTACATGTGCATGTGCACTCATCTTTCTTGAGGAACGGTAGTGAAGAGAGACTTCAAAAAACAGTTCAAATCATGTAAGTTAGTACCCTTCCATGAATGATCCGGAGGTGCCTGCTTCTCTGCAGGGATCCTGGGAGGCCTCCCCAACTAACTCAGCTACCCAAACTGGGTGCTTAGAGTTAGAAGACAGTTATCCCTTGGATTCATATCCTGCCTTCAGTACAGCTGAAGTGTTGAATCACTTCTCAGCTGTCTATGAGGGCATTTTATTCCGAGTTTTTTGACTACACATTTGAACTACAAGTACAAAGAGCTTTCAGTGTAGACATGCTCACATATAAGTAATTTCAAAGTGGCAGTGTTTTGATCCTTCTAAAAACTCAAGTAATGTAGGTTTGCAGTGCAAACTTGATCTTGTTCCTCCAAATATTCCCAGTTCTTACACCTTACATATACTGATTTGCTCTATATTAGGTCGTGTCTGCTGTCCTGCCTGTACCTTAAATATACAGGTTGAAAAGCTGACAGCCATTTGCCCATCTTATACCCTTTTATCACATACTGGTGATAGTTACAGTTCTAAAAAGATAGCTGATGTGCAGCCAAAACTACGGTTATACGAGTATTGCCCCGACTGTTGTTGTGCGCTCTTGAATGGGTGTTATCAAGAGATGCCACATTTACGTGGAAAGCTTTTTTGGTACAAACTGTAGGCTCCTTATAACCAGACTTAGCAAAAGGCCATGAACACGAGCCGAAGTCCATACTTAGTAAGCAAATTCTTAAGAGTTAAATAAATAAAGTCAAGCAAACTCAAACCTATGGGAACAGCTAACATGGCTGTATCCCGCCATTGGCACCATCCAGTGAAGCCTGGCTGCTCCAGGTCAGAGGACAGGTCTTCAGCTGTAACTCTCTCATCCACATTTCAGCTGCGTGCAACACCAGTTTGAAGCATGTTCTTAAGCTCTGCTGAAACAAAGTCTTACATCCTTGTGTAAAAGGTGTTGGGGATACTGCAAGTTTCTTTTGACTTCAGTGGGTTTCAGTCAGGGGTTTATTGTGGAAACGGTCTTCAGGGGACTTCAGTTAAATACCAAGTTTTTTCAAAATCCTACACAGATTTTACTATAAACTCACTAGTCCGACACTTGCTCGTTCTGTTAAAAGGAGGATGCTGTACCAAACACATTACTGCCTACATTGCTCCATGTAATAAAGCTTGCCTAATTCATGTTAAAAATTGCTCTGAGATATTATTGCAAGAGAAACTGTAAAAATACATACACATAGAAATGTATAGTAAACTATGCTGTAATGTAAATGTCTTCAAACATTTAAAGAGAAAAAGGAAGTGTTATAAGCTGTTGGTAAATTTTTTGGATGCTGTTTATGTTTGCACTTTTCTCCGTTTTCCTGTAGGAACTTCCGTATCCTCTTCCTGTGTCCCTACAAAGTTTTGTACAATGCAGAACAAGAAATGCTACAGGGATTGTGCTCCACCTTTCTCCTTCCTGCTGGGATATCCTTTCTGTAGCGAAATGTAAAGTATGTAATATTCAAGTAAAAATGTTATATTATTCTTTATCTCTGTCATTTTCTGTTATCTACATCATATCAAGCTGATATCAAGTGTACATTGGTTGCCGAAGCACACCACTATTTTTACATTGTTATGACATACGAGTTTCTCAGCCAAAGGTAGCTAAAATCTATTACAAAGTTTCTTGTTTTCCAGAGTCTTATCAAGGGTTCATGTCTAAGCCAAACAAGACAAGGGTGGGTTGGGTTTTTCTCTTCATTGTTTCAACTGAATTAACAGGAAGAGGGGAGTGCTTTACCTGTCTGACACCAGAGCAATACTCATTAGCTCCCACTTTTCACTGGTCTGTCTGTCCAGACACCGTCTGCATCCTTGTGGGAATTGTACGGGAATTTCTTAACTCCCAGCAATAAATAAGAAAATTAGTTAGGGCCTTTGATCTGAGTTCCAGTCTTTATTCATACTAAAAGTCAATACTTAAAATAAAGGAACCGGACTTTAAAAGCTTAGTGAATGTTAATGGACCATGTTCCTGAGCAGCCAGTGCAGGCTGGTACCGTTGTATGTTGGAAGGCTGTTTTATAACCCTACACATATATAAATGCGAATGGGTGTGTGTGTGTTTCCCATGTAGACCATTTAGCAGCTCTTCCCTATTAACAGCAATAAGGCATGATGGTGGTCAAGATGGAAGAGAATTATTCTGTAGTCCGGTAGACAGGGAAGATCAGAAAACAAAGTGATTATTAATTTCAAATGAAGTTCCTGTGTGTAAAATAATAAATAATCCACAGGGCTGCCAAATTAAAATAATGTATAAAGGCAGAGACTTTTAAAAATGTGCAGAGGTTTCAGACAATTGTTGAAATACATAGCAAATAGGATGTAGATGTTTTAAAATTGGCCTTTAAAATAACACAGAATAAAACTCCTCTCTCTGCATGGATGAGATCTGCCAAGTCAAAAGTTTCTTATAGCTATCAGCCTTTTATTTTCCCCTCCACTTTTTCTGATAATGTATATATTTTATTGGTTTGTTTATTTAATTTTTTTTGTGCTTAATAGAGCAGGCAAACAGAATAAGAGGAAATGTTTTGACTTGTAGGAAATTAATAGTATGAAGAACAAAATAAGGATGTAGCCAGGAAAATTCATTCTTTAGAATTTGTGCCTTTGCTGATTACCAAACTGATTAAAAGTATATATTAATTTAAGCTTTATTTTATTTCTCATGCCTATTTATATTGTAATGTCCTTGCCTGACCTTTATATCTGTAAAAGTTATTTCTTTAATAATAAGGAATTAAGCACAAGGCTAATGTGTGACATGGGATGGTCCCTAAAAAAGACAGTGTTTAAAACGGATACAACTGTTAACATATAACTGTTAACTCATAACAGTGTTAGTTGATGAGAACATGTTTTTTTCTAAGCAAATCACATCACAAGATTGCAGTTAGCAGTGGGAACTATACTTTTGCATGTGGCAAACATTTAGAGTTATGTTAGAGCATTCTCCTTTTGCGGTTAAAGGATTTGACTCCAATTCCAGCTCTGCTAAGGCTCCCCCCTGTCTAAATTAACAAAACTGTACTGAAACCATTGGTGTTACTCTTAATTTTCATTGGGCTAATTATGAACAATTTCAGGCCCTTGTTGGCATTTCAGAAGTAAATATTGGCTTCCCATTCCCAAAGGGACAGAAGTAAGTTTAGCCCATTTTTTTTAAAGAAATGAGTGGTTTGTCATCACACACCGTGTGAGTGCAGAGAGAACCTATGTCTGTGCAACTGCAGATCTGCACGCTTTGATGTGTTTGCATGGTGTCTTTCCATTCTCCCTGATCACAGGTAACCCAGCTTTACCATTTAGCCAAATGGACAGAAACGGTCTCAAAGGTGCAACCAACGTTACTTTAAGATCCATGACAATTCCGTGAAAATTAGCTCAAGACCTTGTTAATGCTCCATCAGGAGGAAGTGTAACTGAACAAGCCACGAACACCAGTGAGTCCATCTGATGATATGCTATAAATGCCTCAATCGTGTGATTAGAGTCAATTGGAGTTTGCACTTATTAGGCACCGAAAAAAAAGACAGTCAAAATAGGTAAAGCCATATGAAGCCACACTTCATTTTCTCTTCCTTTCTGGAACAACTTGATTTTTTGCACAGCTCTGCAGAGACATAAATTCTTCCCTTCTTGTCCAACACGCACAAGAGGCGACTAGGAAAGATTGGACTGTCTTGGGGCCAGTGTTATGCCAGTTAAACAGAGATTACCGGGCAGTCTTCAACCTGCTTCTCCTTCGTTACATCTTTCTTCTTTGGTTCTTGATAATCTTGGTTTGCCTGTCAGAGCCCCATGAAACCGCATTTCAAATGCTATAGATAACTGCTCTGCTCTCTGGATTAACCTCAAAAGCAGTGCAAGCTGTCCAGTACTTTCCCCCAGAAGTTGCCGGAGTCTTCTTTCCTTGGGCTCCTCAGTGTAAAATTATGCATGTGCTAGTGACCTTAACAAGAATAACATTTATGAAAAATCAATGAAAACAAAATAAATGTGTATTTTACCCCAATTTATCAGTTACACTTCTGATCAGCTGTATTAGATAAAACTGTCTCAGCTGAGTCTTATAGAGAAAAAAAATCTAAACAAGAAGCTTGGTGAAGAGTTTGCTTCAGTCTCCAGAGGGTTTTCTTGTTGTGCAGCCAGCCAGCCTTGAACTAATGGCTTTCTGAACTGCTTTCCCCAACTACCTGTTCTCATAAGGCTGTGAACTCATTGCTTCCTCAAGTGGTAACCCTCGTGTACCCAAACCAGCATTAGTAAAAGTTGAGTTATGAAACACATAGGTGGTTGGTTTCATGTGATGCTTAAGTTAGCACATTTTTATCACTGTTATTGCTTCATGGTGTCACAAGGGGAAGCTGGGCTCCGTGGAAGTGGGCAGGGGACGCTGTAGTGAAAGAGTTTTTACTGAAGGTAAAGAAGAGCCTCTTGAAAATTTAGCAGCTATTTCAGAGCCTGCATTTTCTGGTTGGTTGGTTTGGTTGAAGCTCATTGTGAGCAGCTCCAAACAAGTATTTCTTTACCCCAGAAAAACTGTTTCATGATTTGATTAAATTTTAAAAAAAGGTCTATGTGTGTGTTTCTGTGAGGATTTTGTTGGGGTAAAGACACATCAGAAATTTGAGTGCTCTGTGTAATTCTGAAAACAGTGAAGCCAGAATCATGACTTGTGTCTCCTGTGGGAGGTAACCATGTTGGGCATTTACCATAATGCTGAAAGGCTTTCCTTCCTCTTGCCAGTACTTCCCCAATTAGCAGGGTCCTGAAGACCTCCGTGCACGCAAAGGCCACATCACTAAATCATGGCTGTAAGTCATATTTAAAGCAGGGCTGCATCTGCCCCTTGCAGGTTCCACATGCAAAAACCTTCCTTTGGGGCCTCAGTCAAGCAGAAGAGCTGTCAAGGGAGTTTATATTTGTGAAGAAACAAAAATGAGTCACAGGCTAAAGACTAATTTAATAATCTAGAAACAGATGCCCTTGAGGATGTGTGTTATAGTAGAGGAAACAGCAACTTCTAGGATGCCTGCCTTTCTCCCAGCAAGAATCACCTCTGTCTTGCCTCACTGCAGCCTTGCCAGTTTCTTTTAAGGTAGGTATGCCAGTTTAGAGACCTCTAGGCACAAAGAAAATCTGGAATTGTAGCATTTCCGTCCTTTTTAATTAGTTGTTCTGCTCACAAAACTGCTTAATTTCCATGGAGCTCTACCAAAATAGAATCGGTGCCTTTTTTCCAACATGCATGTTGTTTCATCACCTTTCTTCAAAGTTCTGCATAACGGAGTGGGGTGAAAGAGGGAGCTGAGATCTCATAGCAAGGGTGCCGGGAAGTGATGAGCAGTTATTGATAATGGTCCTCTGTTTCAGGAATGGAGAACTCACTTAGCTGTTTCAAGATCTTCACTGAACTGTGAGAGTAGTTTATATCTTCAAGGGAATATTATCGTGAAGCAATTTGTGAATTAGTGTATTGTCACCCTTCTTGGATCTGGAGGAATAGGGAGGTCATTTGCCTGGAAAAGTTGTATTTGTACTTACATGAGCGGAGGTGGAGCCCCAGGTGTTGAAGCTGGGGCTTCTGGTGTTGTCTGCTAATCTTTTCAATTAAATTGCTTAGAAAGGAGAGGACAATCTCTGCTGGTAAAATATCAATCTCCCTGTCACTCTGTAACAGGTATATGCTATTTGAGTGACTTCAAGCAAGACTTAATACTGAGTCATCTGTCTGGAGATGACAAGGAGTCATCTGTCTGTGAGATGAGGATGGGATGCTTCCAGGGTATGGAAGAGAAAATATCAAAGATGGAAAGGACACAAAAAACATTTAATCTGTCATCTCGGGCTTCCTTGTATGTAGCATGAAAAAGGTCTGTTCTGAAGAGCTGTAAAGCAAACAGCACATTCTATAAAAGCAGAGCAGGATGGA
>NW_010232065.1:0-16349 GCF_000690775.1 Eurypyga helias | reverse complement strand
GGAGAGGAGAGGAGAGGAGAGGAGAGGAGAGGAGAGGAGAGGAGAGGATTTAAACTGTGTTCAGCTCTATCTAACAGCTTACACTATATATACTAATATCCTGGAGTTGCCCCCTCAAATGTAGCTGTTTGTGGGCTTATAGACCCAACAGAAGTTCTGTGTGTTCACTAACATTAATGCTTATGGACAGGGTTTCTCTGTAGAGATTGTACTACTATATGAGGTTACAGCACACTACTGGGTCCAGCATTAGGGGTTGCAGAAAATTATTGGTCTGTAAGATAGGAACTAAACAAAATTTAGAAGTGGCTGTTTTGTGTTGTCATCATTGTTTAAGAAGTTTCAGAAAAACCTTGCACTGATGTCCTAATGAAATTTTTTTGGTCAATAACATGAATGGAATATCTGCAAAAAAAAAAATCAAAACCATTGTCACATTTTCTTTCCAATATTCTGGCAGTCAACATCTTGCATATTGTAAGCCAAATGCATCGAACACTTATAATTTTTACCTGTGTGTGTAACATCTTACATGTCTTAAAACTGTGAAGAAGAAAATCAGGTAACAACCAAACTCCTGTTTTTAGTCAGATACATACTTGGGATTTTTTGAGTGAGCTTCTATTTTGAACATCAAAGTTCAGCAAGAATGAGGATTAATTTGCTAGTGGGAATAAGGATTGTAACTGCGTGTGTTAAATGTTCAACAGATAAGGATGAAGCCCCTAGGCCCACAGTTTTTCTACGTGGGTTTTCAGGTGTGGTTTCTGTTATGTTCTTCCTCAAAACAGTGAGAAAAAAAATTCCACTTTATGTTATGTGTGTTAAATTGATTAATTTACAGATCTCATTGGGATTAATTTTATGCTTCACAGATCAGTTGTAGGTTTTCCTAAACCTTTCAGCCCAGAAACAGCTCACACACTGTGGTGGAGTGTATGTGATGTGAGTATCTGGAAACTTCAAAGTAGCCTCAGTGTCCAATTTATAAAAAATAAACAAACATCCTTTTAAGTAGCATGATGATCAGATGCAGAGATGTTATACTACAGCCTCACTAGGGTCAGAATTTAGCAAGGAATTTCTTGATAAAGATAACAGATCATCGTTCAAAGTGTCATCTCAATGTATTTTTTTTTTTAAGCTATGATGCAGGGACTTTCATTTGCTAGCCAGGATTATTTTATTTGCCCTCTTAAAGTCGTGTCAGCATTTATTTGGCTTCTGCAAATCTGCTCTCACTTTGTTATTTTTATTGATTTTTTTCAGGCCTATGATGTTGTATTTTCACCTTATTTTTCACTTTTTCAATTATGTTGTTTCCCTGTTTTGAGAATATATCAATAAATCTGGCTTTCTTGGGGAAAAAATAGGTTTTACAGGTCTGGATTTTATTTTATATTCACATTTAGATTTTTTTTTCACATCTGTTTCTTTTTTTGCAAGTATTCTGAGGGAATAACTTTGTTTGCTTTCTTTTCCCCCTTATAAAAGCACTCAAATTCTGTTCCTATTTATTTCAAATGTTTTCATATTCAGCTATCTGCAAAATAAAATTAATCTTCAGCTCATTCTTGTTTAAAAATAAAAAAGACTATGGTTTCGGGAGGCAGACAGGAAGTTATGCCCTTTTGACCCAAAGAACTAAGAGGAAGGTTGGGAGGAAGATGATAAAGAAAAAGCAAAGGAGGATAAGATTTGTATGCACTGGTCATAGGTCTTCAAAGTTTTAAATTACCCCAGTAGGTGGTATTTGGGGAGCAATCCCAGGCAGAATGTGGAAACATGCTGTAGTCCACCATGCTGTATTGACTTGTTCTCCTTGTTCCCTGGACTAGTAACTTGGTTATAGTTTTTCCAGCAC
The DNA here is from genome assembly GCF_000690775.1 of Eurypyga helias. Classification (NCBI taxonomy): domain Eukaryota; kingdom Metazoa; phylum Chordata; class Aves; order Eurypygiformes; family Eurypygidae; genus Eurypyga; species Eurypyga helias. Next base: position 14,485 of record NW_010232065.1, on the reverse strand, counting down.
ATTTCATTAATAACTGGGTTTCTGTGATCCTTTCAACAGGTTCTGTGTGAAATTAATGCTTCTGAGCACAAAATGCTCCTGAACAGTTATGTCAGTCTAGCAAGTGCACATTACTGTGGCAGCAGAACCCTCAGTTACACCGATACTACTTGGGATCATGATTTCTTTTCTATATATTCCTCCTCTTCACTCTTTCTCATTTCATCATTTTCTTCCTTTTACTTAAATACTTCTCTATCTTGCAGCTTTTTCTCTTTTTCCTTAATATTTATATTTATCCTTTTTACACCTTCTCAGCCCTCTTGGTAATCTTCCAGTCCCAGTAGGAAAGGAAAATGGGGCAAAGCTTATCTTTTTCCATTCTGCAGATGAAAATCTAGAGGATGCATGCAGACAGATGCAGAGAAATAAAAGGAAGGAGTGTTGTTGTTGCTATGGGAGCCTTCTCTGCTTCCCCTCTTCTGCAAGAACTTATCCTTGGAGAGCTCTGCAGGATCCTGGGGACTCGAGACAGGAAAGGGCTCTGAAACTCTTGCCTGAAATAGAAAACAGGTAATTTAATCCTCCTTTTATCCCACAGGAACCTGCAGATGAATGGGTGTGCCCAGCAAGCGTGACAGCAAGGCAAGAAATTAGAAATGGTCCTGTGGAGGAGGAAGCCAAAAGAGAGGAATGGGCAGAGATGTCAGGACTGTGCTTTGTACATCTCCTTGGTGTGAGGAGGGACAGGAAAAGGCAAGGAATGGAGCTGATCCTCTGTTGCATTGGCCAGAAGATATGGCTGGACGGTGAGATAAGTCACTCCACTACATTGACACTACGTGGATGAGGACGTGGGGAGGAAGTCTCGCTGCCAGCGTGTCCCAGTGCTCCTCCTGGCCTGGGGCAGCTGGAGTGCATGGCCCTCCTGAGACCTCAGAACAAGGCAGAAGGGCCTGGGTAGTAAAGCAAAGTGACAAATATGTGGGGGCATTTCTTGTAAACTTTACAAGGTTTTCAGAGTCTATGTTATGACATTTTGTGCCTTGCCATAGATTTTTCTTGGTGAGTCAAACACCTTGTACAAGCAAATCATTAGCTGCTGCAGTGAGCTAAACTTGTCTTTAATTAAAACTTCTTCCAAACATCTCAGACATTTGAATTTGTGACCCCTATATTTTTTAAACCAACTTTCATACACTTCTTGGATTGAATTGTTATTGGAATTTATGTTCTCAGGCACACCAGACAAATATGAGATTAATAAATGTCCAAAGACTCTGATGAAATTGTGATGAAATTGGTCCACTCTCTTTAGAATCGGGAAATACAGAGTCAGGTATAATAACCTTACTTCATACTTGCATGGGTAGATGCACATGAGATTCTCATAAATTCAGTGACTTGATTCTTGTTGATCATATTTGACAGCTTTTACATATACTTGTCCACTTAATATCTTTCCAATACATTTGACAATGAATAAAATGTAAAGTTGCCGGTAAGCTGAATTGCATGTTTCCACTTAAATCTGCATTCCTTGTTGGGTTCTTTTGATGGTTTTCTTTAGAAATCTCCCAGTATTTTGCCTACTGTGTTTGCAGTATACCTGTACTTAATGCTCTTTCATTTCCTTTGTCTAGCAGAAGGTGCTGTTATTCCACAAAGTCCCAGGGAGAGTAAAAAAAAAAAAAAACCAGAAAAAAAAGTTAATTTAGGAAGTAAATCTGCTCAGTGTTTTATCCCAGCATCCTGTCCTCCTGCTGGTTTTTATATGACCTTTTGCACTGCACAGAATTCATTACTATTGTAAAAAAACGTGGTCTTGTTTCTCACAGAATTTCAAGAAAGCCATACCCTGTTTTAAAGTAGACAGGATTCACAAATGGCAAAACCATGCCTTCTTCCAAATCCTTTTCATTCAGTAGGAACTCTGCAAGTTTGCTAATTAGACCCACTAAACCAAAACACCCCAGCAATAACACCTTGCAGAAGGAAAGGAGAAAACATCATGATTGTGATTTTATTTACTATTTCACTGCAGGACAGCACAGAAACCCTAACCAGGTCAAGACTGCATTGTGTCAGGTGCTGTACACAATAAATAGCAGTTCCTGCTTCAGGAAACGTGAAATTTGTGCATGTATTTATAGCCAGGTTTGTGGCCCCGTGGTAACTCATTTTGTGATTACCTCTACAAATGCTAGTGTAGGCACCCAGAAATGTGCATTGCAGGACACAAACACCTGTGGTTTTCCCCAGCCTGAAGCCCAGTATAGCTTCACCTCCACTGAAGTGTAATAGTGCCTTCGTGTAAATGGAGTGGAGTAAGACCCAAAACACTCTGCATTCTTTAAATGAAAGACACCTTATACACATATATGTTTTCTGAAAGGGCTTTCAAAGAGGCATAATTACACAGGCATCTCTGTAATTCACCTGGGTCAATGCTAATATTAGAAAGTACTTATTCTGTGGGTCAGATGTATTGCTGCAGTGTGCAGTCCCTGGCCTGCGTGTCTGTAATAAATCACTCTACAGAAGGACTAGACTAGCCTGTATCTGCCTCAGCTTTTTTAATTGCAGACCACAAACACTGATAGAACCTAAAATGTTTGCTCAGTCTAGACTGAGTGGAGAAATGGAAGCACATGCTGAATTTGCTCTTCAGGGAGTACCTTCTGCTCTTTTAAAGGAGACAAAGTCTACACACAACACCAGAAATGTCTGACTGTGTACAAAAGCAACAAATTCTAATAGTCCCAGGTGGTTCCTTAGAAATCATTTAGATTAATACAAAATAATCAGGTTTGCATGTGGATGTTTGGACTTTGTGAGTGCATTTAGTCTCTCTGGAAAGCACTGGGTCAACTGTCCACCCACAAATAAAAGCAGCAGATGGGATGCTGCCACCATCCCCATCCCATCCCAGAAGGTCCTTCACTAGCTGAAATGAGCCAGGGAGCTGAGGCTGTCATCAGAGACACACCAAGCTGTGCCTGGCAGCATCCTGGCCCCGGCATCCCTTCCTACACCTTCGGCTCCTGCAAGGTCAGGCGTGCAGGAAGAGCCACACTGGTCAGCCAGCTGCGGGGGTGAACCTGCCATGTGAATTGGCAGCCGAGGATCGTATCACTGCTGCAAGGTCTCTTCCTACAGACAGGCTTCTGCGGGAAGGGACACAAGTCCCCTCCTTTGATGGAGAGGGATGAGGAAGTGACGCCCTGTGGTCTGTGGTGGGAGCGTAGCTGCTGTCTTCCCTCTGCCAGGGAGCTGGGCGCTTCGCTTTACCACAGCTACGTTAAAAATGGCAGCCAAGGACAAGTGCTGGGGAATTCAACAACTGAAAGCCCCATGGCTCCCGAGAGAGCTCAGCTTTGGATGGGGGAAAGGGGCATACTGGGCCGTGAGTCAGCCTGGCTCTCCTCAGCAAGCCCACAGCTGCCGTTCAAGGAAGACAGCCATCTTGGACCTTGGTGCAGGCCCCTGGGCCACAGCCAGCGTGTGCCTTGCACTCAGTTTTACTATCTGCCGGCGGCTGCTGCGTTCGTCACAGCACCTCAGCTCTTGGTGGAAATCATGCCTTCCATTGAAAATAGTCACTTTCTAGCTCTGATGGGGGCAGAGAAAAGGCCACTGTGACTAAAAGGCTCAGGAGCCAGAAGGTGAATAAAACCAACTCCAATTGCCTTTTTTTTTTTTGTTGTTGTTTGTTTGATTGATTTGGGGTTTTTTCCCTAAGAAATCTCCAGCTCAAAGAAGGCTCATTCATGATTTCTCCAAAGTTGGGGTGGGCCATGCTGTGGCTATATAGCATGGGCCATAGCGACCTTCACCTTCCTGAAATGCAGCTGCCTGTGCCACAGCAGCGAGGTGGCGGACGCAGACACAGGCGAGGGAAAACGTGCTGCCTTGTTGGAGCTGAGGGATGCTCAGAGCAGAGATTGCTGGTGGTGTTGCCTGGCATCCATCCTGGACACATTGTGTACATGGAGACACTCCTCTGGCCCACTGTCCCTTTTCCTGTATTTTCCACCCAGGCGTCCCTGAAGGCTTTTCTAAGAGTCTTCAAAGCAGTTGTTTAAGGGCAGTTCCAGCAATTGTGGGAAAGAACCCTGATGGAAGGGTTCCACCCAAATCAGGACCCCTGAAAGGGCATCCTTGTTTCAGCCCCAATTCTCCTGTCCATGCCTGCCACCAGCATGGCCTGCCGTGCTGCTGGCCGTCGCGGGGGCCTCCCAAATCACAGCAGAGCTGGAACCCGAAGGCAGGAATTCCTGACTTGGCTGACCTGAATCCAAATATCTGTGATTAAGAATGAAAAAAAAAAAAAAAACAAAACCACCATAAAAAAGCGGTTAACTCTTTTCAACTGAGTTAGTAGTTGATGCATTTTCCAGGCTTGCCTCTTGTGTGGGGGCAGGAAGCAATGCCCCCAGACAACCTCTGAGACGCCGTTTTCATGTGTTGCCTCAGCCCATAAGGATCACAGAAACAACCTACCCCCTGGGACACCCAGGGCTGCTCAGCCTGCAAACACACAAGCACCCAGCGTCTCCGCATCCCTCCTTGGTGCCCAGGATCGATAGGCACCAGTCTGGAGAAGGCTTTAAAGGGTTACCGGGCTGCAAGAGGGAAGGGTGGGGAGCGGAAGGCGCGGGGGGAACCGCGGTTCTCTTACAATCGTCAGATCAAGTCACAGGGTGGAGGAGGATTTTCCAGATCCTCTGACCTTAAGGTTGGGGAGTGAAAGGAAGAGGAAGCACATTTGCACAGAACCTCTGTCAGAGCTTCCTCAGGGAGGGGCTTGGTCCTTCTGGCGCTTTGCTACATGCAGGGCCCTGCACACATACGCACAGCTAAATAAACATGGGAATGAAGTTCAAAGTAGACCCACAGGAGAAAACCTAATCTATGGGAACCTGTTATTAACACTTGTGTTCACCAGCCCCTCATATCTTAAACATTAAGTGTTTAACCAGCCATAAAAGAAAACATTCGCTGAGTACCAGGAATACCTTGCAGTCCTATAGCACTTTCTAAGATTTTTTTCAATCACCCTATGAGCCATTAAACATGCTTATGCCTTTAGGTAGGCACTTTAGAAGACTCAGAAAAGTGCGGAAACTGAGGCATAAATCTTAAATTAGTTGGTGGGGTTCCTTGGGAGCCCTGTGTTAGAGCTGGGCGGGGAGCAGAGAACCCATAGTTCCCCGTCACCTACTTTGTGCCTGATCCAAAGCCCATTGAAAACACTAGGGGTTTTTTATTAACTTTAATAGGCTTTGGCTTAACCTCTTCTGCCACAAAGACAACATCATTTGTATTTTATAGCACATTTGTCCTGCAGAACAGCTGTCTGAATCCTCAGCATAGGTTTCTGAGACAGTAAGACATATTAGAAATAGGCATGAGAGAATCTCTCTCACTTCCTCATTTTACTTTTTTCTCAAAAAGCAATCATCAAAAGTAGCAATTCAAAGGTTCACTAACAATACAACAGAATTTCTCCTGTTTTTCTTCTTCTCCCTTGTTTCTCCTCTTGGCCTTTTTATTTTTTTTTTCTTTTTTTTCCCCTCCTCATTTTCTTTTCAAGCTACCGGAAATGTTAGCATGGGCCATTTTAGATTAGACAGAGCATTCAGTGGATGAGACCCTCCCTACAGTAGATTCTGAAGAACAATTGGGATGTTATAACTGTGAAGAGGCACTCAGACTTGCAAAATTGCTCAGTAGCTTGTTTCCTAATCCTGAATAATTGACCTCCTGCAGAACATTAAAAATAATAACCTAGCGTGCAAGGAATTAATTTCCTTACAGTAGCAGAACTGACCCAGCCAAAGTGTCAAATTCAGTAAGTGCTCTTTCCAACAAGCATTATTTTTCTGTTCCACACATTATAATTGTGTGTGTGAGTGCCTGCGGCAATGTAGCCTCCTGGCAGGTGAGCCAGCTGAAGGTAACTGAAACCTTTTCTTGAGTCGCTAAGCTAATTTGGTGAGGGTAGAAGCCTTGTTAGCATCTCCATTGGTTCTGTGGCTGGATCTTCATCTCAAGTGGGAAGGCAGTTCATTCTCCACCACTGTTGGTGGCATTCACCCATTTTTGTCTTGTCAGTTGGTTTTTTTCAGTCATTCTGCTACATTTGCTTTTCTATCCACCTATACTTCTACATCTCTTCTTGCTTCTATCATGCTGATACACAGAAATTACATATCTCTTCAAGTGAATGCCTATTTTAATCTTTTGACATGAGGTGGTGTTTACACAGCATTCTATTCATCCCAGCATGGAAGAAACAGACCCTTTATACACTGATTTACAAACCCTTCAATCTGACATGGTCATGTCAGAGAACCACTGGTTCTGACAAATGAGCCAACACATCTGAACATTGGTATGCTCCGTCTTTTTAATAGTTTTTTGCTCCCAATCATCAACTTTGGTTTAGTCTATGTATTTCTTCCTCTTAGTTCTATGTACTTTATTCCCAGGAAAGAAATAATGATATTTATTGGCTATTACCTTCTGGAGGTCTACATTTTATTCCAACAGGATAACAAATAGTCCAATTCTGATCAGATTTTATCTCTGCCTATTGGAAAAATTCACAATTTGCACAGATAAAAGGACCTAGACAGAATGAGAGCATTAAATGCCCTCTCCTTCAGAGACAACTAAAATCTCTTGCCTTTCTCGTTCACAGTTGCCTGTGGAAGGGCTTTGCCATCAAGAGGTGTTCCAGTAGCAAAACCCAGGCTCTAGCACATCTCTCTCACTGCTGGGTTTCTACCAGCCAGATCATGGTGCAGAGGCAGCACTTGTAACATGGACAGTGGCCTCTTCCAGGTCATCTCCATCCTGCAGAAAGTCTCCAGTGTGTTTAGTATTGGTCTTCTTAAAGAGGCTCCAGGGTGAGGAGAGATGGCAGGAATTGGCCATCTTAGACTGAACTCGATGCATAAGTGCTGACCATCACTCAATCTTTCTGAAATACACAGCACAAAAATTCAGCCTCTTCTCCCACTTCTTGATAATGCCTGTCCTCACCGATGCACTTGGTAAATATTGTGCACATGACCCAAGTATTTACTGAGTTTTGACCTATTTGACCTGGTGTTACCGGCTCTTCCATCAGCAGCCTCTGCAACGATGCTGGTGACTGCTCCCTCTCCCCTCTCCAGAGCCATCTGGAATGGGTCACAGCTGGATAGGGTTCCCACAGGGGGACTTTGTGATGTGAAAGACCTACTGTGAAAACTGAAAACCAGTGCAAAGCAAAAAGGAGGTTAGTGTTTCCTCTCTGAGATCAGGAAGAACAGCTTCCAACATTTCAGTCGTGTGTTTTTGCTCGGCCTTGTGTGGACAGAGTAGTCATATTTGTCTTGTTTCAGGGCTCCCAAGAGAAGCCAAAACTAAGCTATAACAGATTTGTACATTTCAGCAAGGACATATCGTCGTCATTCAAGGAAAAGAAAAAGCAGTGTTGCTGTTCACAGCTCGAGCCACCACTGGAGCAACATGGCAACATCTTTTTCATAAACCAGCCTGTGTTTACTCGTTAACTGGACCATTGCTCTCACATGAGATCAAACAGCCTGCACATTGTGCTCTGCAGAGCTTGCACAACTATCCCATTTTGCCACTTGCAACAAGCACTCCACCGGCTTTGGGTATGGTTCCTCTGTGTGGGGCTCTCTACTTGCTGCCATTTTATGAGACTTATAATGCTATGCAGGCAGAAATTGGGGGCAAATTCCAGATCACATTTTAGAAATATTTTGTCTGCACCTCCAGGGTCTACTGCCTATGCTAGCTGAGCATTTTGAGTTGCAAAAAGTAGTGGACGCTGTTTACAGGGCTTATGTTCTTTAAAAATTTTAAAAAATTATTGTGGTGTTGCATTAATTTTTGCAATGCTTTCTGTTTTCTGCCTGATTGCCATGTGGCTACCTTTACAAGGCTTCAGAGGTAACGTCTGGGAGGGACTGATCTCACGCACCAGCGTGCAGTACAGAACTGTGCACTGAATTATCCTGCTCGCTGAATCCCCTGATGTGGCTTTTCCCACGTAGTGATGTTGATGGGATGGAGCCCAGGAGAACCACATGCTGCAGAGCAGCCAGTCTCATCACCATCAGTTGATGTCATATTTCTGATAGTAAAGGCCATGTCCCAGCTCTGAGATAGTGCTGTACAATCAGCTACAGCTATCAAACATCTGGAAATCTAAGATAAGCATGAAAAAGCCTCAAAATTTGTTTGGGTAATTTCTGAGCAGAAGAGGGAAGTGTCTGGGGTAACACAGCTGTATGAATCTCCATTCCTCCTGACCGTTCTACCTCTCTAATATAAATATTGTGAGACAGACTTTGCCTGAATTTCCGTTTTCAAATTTCCAGTTGTGAAGGAGAGCACCTAGTTAGCTGCTGACTTCTCAGGAATGGGCTGAAGGAATCTGAAGCTGCTCCCTGTGTGGAAACATCTCAAGGTGTGCCAGCAGGAGCTCAGAGGTGGGATGCAGGCCAGCACCACGGCTTGGCACACTGCCGAGTGGGCTTGCACCTAGGCAGGAGAAGGCAGCAGTAGCCCCGCAGTGGGAGAGTGCTGGCAGGCTGCCTTCCTCCCTAGCTGCTGCAAAGGTGGATGTGATTAAGCCAACAGTACTGATCATTAAAACCACTGGAACAGTAATTGCAGAGCGAAGATGTGCCTGAGATCTGAGGATGGAGATGCTCAGATGTGATGGATTTGTTTAGCTTGTCACAGAAGTGGACACTAATGTTAAAATTTGAAGTGTACTGGTTATGGTTTTTGGCTTGTGATTTCCTTTAAAAAGTCTGTGTCTCTCATTTACTGTTGGGGATTTTTTTGAAGAGATAAGGACACTTGGATACTGATACAGGAAACTGAGTTATGCTGTGGCAGAAGCCAATAATGAATTAATCAATCCATTTTAGTTTTGGAGAGGAGGGAATAGAGGGTAGGAGACAGGAGAGGAAGTACTAAATGTTCAATTAACCAAATGAACTGACAGGCTAAACTTTGGGGAATGCTTTACATGATATATTACCGTGCAATTACATGGCAGTATGATATTACAGTGTTACATTAAATTCCATTTAATCTCCTGTAAGCCCTCATGATGAAGACACAGGCAGAAGCTGAGAGATTCTATTGATCTCTCTTGAACAGCTCTTCAGCGGGCAAGTGACTGTTTTCCTCAGGTTAGTTACATGAGCATCAGCTGGACTTACACACTGTGAGGTAATGGTTTGCTTGTGTAAATGGCTTCACTGAGACAACTTCATATTTGCCTTCCTCCCTCCTGGGGCGCATTTGGGATGTCGTCTTAGTGAAAGTAGAGTGTGGATAGCTTGCTATGTGATGCTAAATTTTTGTTATTCTTTCAGTATTGCCAAAATCCATGATGATGACTAACATTTTTCCCAGTGCAGAAGTGAGTCACTTTTTTAAAGTGGTTAAAAAACAAAGGTTGATGTGGTGTGTGTGTAAAATTAGTACTACAGGCTTAAAAAGTAACATTTTGCCCCTTTGCATCAGTCTTCCATCCCTAACACTCGCTTCATCTAAGGACCAAATCTTACAATCACATTCATGAGTAACTATTCACTTTAAAGCATAAACAAAAACAATCAATAGGCTTGTGCGAGTGAGAGAGGTTACACTAACATAGGAATGCCTTGCAAAGTAGGGATTTACATAAATATATTCTTAAATGTTCAAGCCTTTAGTGAAAATCTTGATTGTTGGCCAGTTACTACAGCACTGAAGTATTATTATTTCCTATTTCTCTCATTGTAGGGAACTTGACTGGGTTTCATACTAACCTCAAATTACACAAAGTTTGTCATCCTCCTTTGGCTCTCTTAGTATCTGTAGTTTCTGTGGTGCCTCACCAGCATTGGTCTTGAAATAAACGTAACCTCGAGAAAGGAAGGAGTGTGGCAGGTCAGGACTGAGCTGAGCAGAGGAGCTACGGCAAAGATTATGCAAGATACACTGAGACCACATCAGCTCCTACTTATTGAGGTTAATTTGTAATTTTCATGAGTGCCATGATCAAATAAATTTACAAAAAACACAGTCCAGATTGCTGGGGCAGAGTAACACTGAACACAGGGCTGCTCAAACATCCTGTGTATTATTGGCCCAGAGCCACTGCCAGCTGCAACATTTTTCTGTTAGAGAGATGAAATTGCTGCTCCTGAATGCACACAACTATTTAAACAACCGACACAGTATAAAGCAATGGATATAGGGACATAAGAAATAAACCAGCCTTTTGTCGATAAATCTGGTTGAGAGACAGCCTAGTAAATCCTATCTAACATTTCGCAGAGCCTTAGACCTAATGCTGACCTCTGCCAATACATTAGTGTGTAGATCCGATAGGAATCCCAGCAGTTTGGGGTCTTGGTTTTTCTTTCACCCATCTGTTACGAACAGCACATATTTGACACGACTGTTCCACATTGTCTGAGGCCTGCCAAATAAAAATTCTCTTTTAATACTTCTGGGAGGCAGTGTATTGTTTCCCCTATTCAAAACTACAGAAGCTATGGCAAAGCAAGTGTCACATTCAGTGTTATGGCTGAAAGTCAGAGCCTTAAGGAGACTGCGAGCCCCTTGAGTGCTTTTGCCACAAAACCACGCAGCAGTAAATGAGAAAACTGCATGCACCATAAAAAGAGTAGTGACACCGGATGAAGCCAGTAGTGGTACCTATGAAATACTAAGCTACTTTAGAGTCAGAGAATTTTTATGAAACCTGTTCATTTGTAGTGTTTCCCATGGGGCATTTTGAGTCAGATTCAACCTGCTAAATAGAGGGAAACAGTGCTAATTCGCGTTAAGGGAAAGGTCAAAGTGACACTGATGAGCAAATGTGGGAAATAACCAGGCTGTCTATGGTTCAACCCAAGGGATGCTGATAGCTGGAGGGCTCACTTCTCCCACAGCGTGCCCCAGCAGGCGTGCTCCTCACAGCGGCAAAGATCTCACACACTGGGACTTGACAGCACTGAAGTGTTCGGTAGGCTCCCTCTTCTGCACTGCGAGGGTGGAGGGAGCTCAGCTGATGCGAAGACAGGTCTGTACGGTCTCAGTGCCCTGTGATGGGAACTGCAGCAATATGTTACCTAGTAATGATCTTACTAGAGACTCAAAAGAGCTTTATAAATTTTTAATGCTCTAAATTCATTTTCTGATAGCCTTAATACAGGTTTATGATTTCAGTCTGTAAAGCAATAGCTGGTGCATATTCCCAGTTATTAAGATCCTGCTACATTTTTTGGGTTAATTTTCAGTAGTGTTCCAGTTTTGTTTGAGATCACTTCTTTAACAACAGCCATGGCAACAGTTTTGTCAATCTCAGTTCACTAATCTGGGATGGACACAAGATGGGTTGATTCAGGTCTCATGCAAATTAGTATTAGAGTGGGTTTAACTCCCTGAGCTCCCTGTGGAGCTGCTCCTCCTTTACACCAGAGTAAGCACAGGATAAGGATCAGGCTATTGACATTCATAACTTCTCTTCCCAAGGATTCATGCAGCAGAGTAGTGAAGATATTCGTTCTGCTCCACTTCCAGGCATTCATTTCCTGTAACATAATTTTTAAGGAGTCTCTGGCAGTTAAGTGGAAAAAAATTATTTTTTTTTTCTTTTTAATCTCTCTTAAAGCCCTATTACCACTTTTAATTACCACTGTTTAATTTTTAAGGACAAAAAATCTGGCAGACTTGCTGAGCTGCTTAAGTCTCTCGTTAATCACTCCTAGTTAGCACCGCCGCTGTGTCAGCGGCAAGGCGAATGAAGGAGCGGGCAGCAGAGGCAGGGACCGTGCATCTATCTGCTCGTGCCCCTTCGCGGCATGTTTGTACCTGAGCTGCCCTGCTCCTTTGTCTTTTTAGCCCTTCTCCAATTGCGTGGTGGACACATTGGCACCATAAGGGATGCAGGACCAAGACAGTCTTTACATCTGCTGGTGTCATGTCAGGAACAAGGCCCCCACCGTGGCCAGCTATGTGGTAGTGCCCCTTGCTGCCGGTGATCCTCACACTGCCATGGTCACCAACACAGCTCAGAGCCACCCTTGCTACCTCTCCAGGGTGTCTTCCCTCCCATGTCCGAGCAGGGCTGGTGCTGCCAGGAATGACCAGCCTGGGCACCGGGGCTGATCCAGTCTGGGTCACGGATGTCTCTGCCATCTTATGTCCCTGATGGACAGACAGCAGCACAGGGAGTGAAGTGAGTGAGGCTAGACATGTCACCAGAGGACACTGAGGGCTAAAAAGGTCCTGTTGTCACACCGCCTGGGTGCAGCAAGCTGTGAAACAGGTGAGAACACGTGCTCAGTGCTGCATGTCTGCAGCACAGCATGTTTGCTCCTGCCTCCCACACAAAACACATGTGTTGACAGCTCTCCTGCTGTCACCAACAGACAGCCTCTGACCGTCATGGATATAGCCTCCTTTCATTCCCCGAGGAAGGGCAGGATGAATACCCTGACATGGGTGAGTTACTGCTCACGGAGACTGTTGGTGCATGGTGTGTTCTCCTATAGGAAGGGCATGGGCAGGGGTCCTCTGCCTGCACCTTTCCTCTTCCTTTACGCTCCTTCCTTTCTCCTATTAGGAAAACTTCACAGAGGGAAATTTCTGCATTTCAGGCAATAGCTCACTTAGTGCGTCTCGATGAGCTCATGATTCTTGCTATTTATCTGACGCCTGTAAATGAGAATGGAGAATGTCACACACTTGGGTTGTGTTCAGATGGAGAGAACAAAATAAGCAATGGTACGATGTGTTAGGCAGCTTTCCTTCCTGAAGACATAATGAGGCTGTCTACTGCTGGATCATTGTTTTCTGCAAACTCTGTTGTAAAATCTCCTGCTGCCACCATCAGGACATCAAAATATAAAATACTTTTTTATACAGAACACAGCATCAAAGCCAAATAAGGCAGTACGTCCAATAAAAACATGACTAGGAGATAAATCTGTTGGATGTACACAACAACATGTACTGAATGGAATATCATAATAGTATATCTCTCTATAGAGATGTCCGTAAGGAAAAGTGTGCAGTGTTTTTCCTGCGATTTGTGCAGTAGCCATGTAGTAAATAAAAAATCTAAATAAAATAACTTACATTGCACATATGCATGAATGTGAGTTAATGGGGCATGTAATAATGTAGAGACACTGTAACACATTAAGAATATTTTTGCCTCTACTTCAGTACAAGATGCATGGCTGATTGTAGACAAGCTTCTTTTCACATAGATGCCAACAGTCAGCTTTCTGTCACAAATTCTGTCAGCTTTTGTAAATTCTTAAAAACGTTCTTTCTGTCCCTTTGCAAATGCAGTCACAATTTTCTATGAAATATTCAACTATCTAATACCAAATAGAGCCAGAAAGTACGACATCTACATGGTACCGCTTGACTAACATCAGGAATTCTTGGTTACGGCTGGACTGGGTAAGTGTCAGCAGATGGAAATGATCTCCTTAACGTGATTTATATTAACAGAGAATTTGGTCTTCTCTGTATAGTTTTGTGTAGTAGCTTTGAGTCATCCAAATAAAGAATCACTAATACAACAATAAATAATAAATAAATAAACAGATAAATAAATCAATAACGAAGCGTGCTTTCCTGGCATGCTTTTACCACCAAGCATGCCAGGAAAGCATGTGCTCTACTGCTTTGGCTGCATTAAGTTACTGTTTACTTTTATCCACAAATAAAAAACGTCCCATTCTAGGTGAATATGGCTTGTATGTTTTGGATTAAAATTATAACAGACTTAAAGTGAATTGTTTTCCTTGAAGAAGGAGACCTACCCTCCTTTAGGATTAGTAGCTCTCTACCTACCATCCAGTTGGTCCAACCTGCTGCTGTGCTGTCACTGCCATGGCTAAGTACCCCAGGACCCATTGTGAGTGTGTGTGCAAAGCTAATAAGTGCATATTTTTAAGGAACACTAACAGAAAGTAGACATTTACTGTTGGCAATTATGTGCATATCTGGGTCCTCATTGTCTGATGACATCATATATGCTCTAAAGAAAGCACTTGTAACCCAAGTATCCGTTTAACCAAGCACTGAAAAATTTCTAGTAAGAATCTTTACTGGCCTGAATCAAGAGAGCTTGGTTTCTGATAGCAAGTTGTTTGTCCTTTGCTGGTTGTATGAAAAAGAACAAATATGGTGGCCTTCTACAATGGGGTCACACCCTTGGTGGATAAAGGAAGGGCAACGGATGTCACCTACCTTGACTTGTGCAAAGCACTTGACACCGTCCCGCACAACATCCCTGTCTCTAAATTGGAGAGACATGGATTTGATGGATGTACCGCTCGATGGATAAAGAACTGGCTGGATGGTCACACTCAGAGAGTGGTGGTCAACAGCTCAATGTCTGAGTGGAGACCAGTAACGAGTGGCGTTTCCCAGGGGTCGGTGCTGGGACCGGTGC
>NW_010232064.1:0-47083 GCF_000690775.1 Eurypyga helias | reverse complement strand
AACCATTCTATGATTCTATGTTTGACCTGCCACCTAACATATCTGTTGGGATATTCGGTTGGGCTGGGAAGGGCTGAGAGGCTGGTCTGAAATCTGTTTCTTCCAGTTCATCCTGCAGATAACACACGAATGGACTTGATCATCCCAGGAGAGCAATACTTCTATTTGAAGGCAAGAAATGCAGTTGAAAGGCAAAAGTGGCTGGTTGCGCTGGGAACTGCCAAAGCCTGTCTGACCGACAGCAGGACGCAGAAGGAAAAAGGCAAGAACACCCTTTTGCTGGCACATACTGTTTGCTTTTTATTGCTCCATCCTTATCCTAATAGATGTACACACAAAGATGACAAAATCCATGCCTGAGCTCTGTCCAATCTGTGCTGTGAGTCTTTGGTGCCACTAAAAGCCAAGCCATGTGAGAACTCTAGCTAGAAATCTCAGGTGTTAACTGTCAGTGCAGGGATTTGAAAGTTTTGGCTTTTCCTTAAAATATACGATGCATAAATAATTTGCAAACCATGTGCTGATGGCCTCTGTTAATACAAGAGGTGAGTAGCTTCTGGCTACGGGTCACTGGGACGCAGACTGTGCATGAAGGTAAGACCCTCTCCTTGTGCAACTGTCTTAGTGTGATGACCCAGCCTCTCATACCAGTGGCTCTTGAGCTTTGGAGTTCCTCTGACCCTTTCCTTCTGTGTTGTAATTGGGTTGTCTTGTGCACTTCGAGAAACCCTTGGCAATTAAAATAGAGGTGTCCAATTGGTTTCAAATGTGCGTACTAGTGTTCGGAAACTGAAATCTGATCATGATCAGGCTGTGAAAATGAATTCACTTCCCTCTTTGCTTTCACCAACAATCTCACTTTCACTCCAATAAAACCACTCTGCTTACAAGTGTGGTGTTATTCATGAGTCAGCGTGAGACTTCATGCTTCAGCCTTGCGTAACCTCAGCACAATGACTATGCCGAAGGTGGAAAACCAGCAAATTATTGTTAATATATCAGCGATCCTCAGCAAATGCAGGGGGGGCAGGCACTTCTTTTTCCCTGAGGTAAGGTGTTGCTTCTCCTCTTAACCTTATATGAATCTTCACCAGGCTTTGCATGTACCAGTTCAAAACAAGTCAGAACTGAGCAGAAGATGCTACAGTAGAGTCCTGCACAAAGTAGAGATCTGATATGCAGCACCTAGAAATGGAACAAAGTTACGTCTATAAACTGACATACTGTAGCGCAGGGTGAAAAGCTACTGATGTATTTGCAGAACTAAACTGTCTTATTAACAGCCAAATTTAATTTATTTTGTAATTCTGAACTCTAATGTCAAAAAATTACTTCTGAAAAATATCAGATTGACTTTAGTCATGTCTGGGTTAGTCTGCTCAGTTCTGCACTCTCCAGTACAAGAAACATATGGACATACTGGAGTGTGTCCAGTAAAGGGCCACTAAGATGATTAAAGGAAATATCTGATGGGAGAGCATAAGAAAGGTGGAGCCAGGCTCTTCTCAGTGAATGGACAAGAGGAAATGGGCATAGATTTAAATATAAGCAACTCCATTGAGACATAAGCAAAAATGTTTATATTGTGAGGATAAGGAAGCACTAAAACAGGTTGCACGGAGAGGTTATGGAGTCTCTGTCCTTGGCAGTGTTCAAAACCTGACTACACATGGCCCTGAGCGATGTGCTCTGGCTGACCCTGCTTTGAACAGGAGAGTAGGACTAGTGTGTCTTCAGTGATGCCTTCCATACCTCAACCATTCTGTGATTCAAGGATATATATTAAATTAATCCCTTTGTGTTGGAGAGCATGCATCTTTTCCCTCCAGTGTTTTCTACCCAGAACCCTGATCTTTTAATTCACAGTGTAATTGTTTGCACCTTAAACTAGTTAGTGAAAAATCTTGTATGTAAGGGGTTTATCCTGATTAAAAGGTCTGTTAAGGTCAAATATTGTGCACTTGCTTTCTCTTGGTGTCCTAAGTCTAGGAACATACTGTTCCTGTCTATGATGGCAAATAATGAAACAGTATTTTACCTGTCAGGAGCATAATTTATGACCAACCCACCTCATCTTTTTGAGTTGATAAAAAATATTTTGAAATAAGGAAGTATTGATTGAATTGGATTAGATAAATACTATTTCAGCAACTTTCCAAAACCCTACACTGCAAGATGGATACAATAAATTTAACTCTTTTTTTTTGTTTGTTTTGCTTTCAGAGTTCACAGAAAACACAGAAGCCTTGAAAACTAAAATGTCTGAACTTAGACTGTACTGTAACCTCCTTGTTCAGCAAGTGCAAAAAACGAAGGAAGCCAGCATTTCTGGTGTGTCAGAACCAGAGGTACAGCTCTATTTTTGGTGTAGACCACACCTGTAAAGTCCCGAGCATTGTCAACTCTTCTAGTATTCACTCACAGTTACTTAATATTGCACCCTCTTTCTGCAGAGTACTGGTGGGAAATAATGTACCCACACAACAGTGTTTGTTTAAACGGAGTAATACTGTTTTGTTGCAAATAGCGTTCCCTGTGTTGGGGGAGCAGGTATGATATATGTTACCTACATAATATCATCTCTGTAGGTGATTGTGTGTATATAGTCGATCAAAAAAGCAAAAGATTTTTGTATAAAAATGTAACTTGCAAGAAGCGCACGTTTGTCTGCCCCCAAGTCATTAATATCCTCAGCAAAACAATTCGGTTCACAACCAAAACCATTAGAAGGTCAAGAGACAATGCAGACCACAAAAAAAAAAGCAAAGTTGCTAGGAAGAACTTCCTGATTAGCCTTGCAGGTTAAAGTTTCAAACCTCCCACGTCTTCCTGACCAAAGGACCCTCATTTAAGAGGAGCCTCCTAATGACAATGATCTGCCCCTTGCTTTGAGAGAGCAAAGAAGTCTAAAGAAGGATGCATGTTGCTTGTGACAGAAGCTGATGTGGGGTTCGAGGATGCCTCCCACTGGAGACATGTGTCCTCAGGTGTAGGACAGGCAAGCAAAACACTTGTATGTCCAAACCATCTCCATAAAGATACCTCATAAACTGCTTATGGTGGATTAACAGTGTAGAGGCATGATGTAGTACAAAAATGACTAAAAGGTGCTGCTAAAACCTGTAGCTCACAGGTTTTGACAACAAACAGGTAATGTGATGTTTATCCAGCTCATAGTTCATGTTTCTGGGGGAAAACTTGCTTTCCCTGATCTCACCACTATCTAACTAGAAAGATTTATTACTAAAAGCATTTCAGCATCAATAACTGCACTTTGCAGAGATGAAGAGTATTGTGGCAATGTGATACTTCATTCTGCCTGTTTTTCTATTGCCGTAATTTTTTGTACATGGGATTTTTGAAATTATTATCTGCAGGTCATTTTGTATCTATTTCATTTGTTTACTTTTCATTTCTTCTGTCAGTGTTGTCTTCTGGAATGCCACTGATGAAATACTAAGCCTTGATGTATTCATACACTTAACATCAGATATAAATAACCTAGAGGCATTGCTTTTAAAATGCAAGCAGACTGGGCCTGTTGTACTGAGAGGCTGGTGTGAGGGGTAATGCTATGAGGGGGCATAGCCGCAGCAATAAGTGATGCCAGTTCTCTGAGCAGCTGACACATTGCATTTAATTCATGTTAAACAGAAATCATGACAGTAGCAGCTGTGGGCTTTGTAGACATTAGTTGCTCCACGTTGATGTTCTGTGGTGAGTCTGACTTTCAATTGGTTTCTTTCCACAGAGTGGAATTGATATGGGAGCTCTGTTAAAATCAACCTGTGACACCTTCCTGAAGACTCTTGAAGAATGTATGCAAATTGCAAATACTGCCTTCACTTCTGAGTTACTGCATCAGACCCCGCCTGGATCCCCACATCTAGCAGTTCTCCGAACGAACAAGGTAAGGGCCGCTACCCTTTTTGTTGTCTCAGCAGGGATGGTAAGGTGCTCTTTCGTAAAGTAGCACTTGCAGAAGTAGGGAATGTGTTTTTACACATATTATAGCTAGTAGTCCTTCACTCTGCTATTTCTTGTGGTTTGAAAGTGATGTGACCAGTATCTTAATGATAGGTGAAAGTTCCTAAGCATTAACTTTCAGGACCTCATCCAGCTGCAGGCAGTGGTGTTTCAAAGTACTGGGGCTGTATGGCAAGTTGGTCCATTGTGAGAGCTCACAGCAATTATTACTCTTGTAAGCTGCTGCCCCATCGGATCTGTGGTAGTATGCCAACAGGAGCCTCTGAGCTTGTTTTTTTTAATGACAAGGACACTTTCTTGAATCCTGGATCCCCAACTACATACGCAAAACTGGAGCATCTCTGGCCAACAGCAGATTAAGGTGTATGTAGGAAGGCAGATGCATCGCTGCACCTGGGGAGTGAAATTACTTCACCATACTGAGTATCAGGCCTCACATTTCTTCTGTTTTTTCATGGTTTTTTTTCTAAGTAAAGAAAACACCGTTGCAAAGAAAACTCACTGCCTTGTTTCTTTTCTACATGCTGTATGGTATCTCACCTGACACTTGCTAGCTAGCTTCTGAAAGAAGGCTCATGGCTTGCCTTTTTTTCTTTTTTTTTTTTTTAAATTTTCAATATTTTAATGGGGTAATAATGTAGCACTATTTTTTTGTTTGTATGTATAGTACCTTCAGGTCAGAGAATTAGTGAGCATATGCTTAGCTTTTCAGCTGTTTTGAGTTTGAGAAGCACGATACAATCTTCTTGCTTTAAAGAGTATTCTCCCTCCCCGCTTATCTTACAGGTAAAGCATTCTGTCTTGTCCAGTCACACCTCAGTGGAAAGGTATAATAAGTCTTCACTATCAATTTTCCTTCTAATCTGTTCTTGGTAGTGTCTGTTTTTTCCGTATTTTTTTCTCTAACATTACTAGTACTGGATGCAGGTGAAATTGTATTGCTCTGAGCAGTGTACTTGGAAGCAGACAAAACCACAAAAGGGAGTTAGCTCACCCCACTTTGTGTCTATTCTATATCAGCCCTTTCCCTTTTATTTTTCTCAGCTGTCCACTTGGTGACTTACTGGTCACTCCCTAGCCTGCTCTCTCCCACTTCACTGCTCTTTCTTGCATCTTGGATTCCATTCCAGAAGCTCATAAAATTGTTGATGGAGAGACGGATGTGATTTGTGGAAAATGGCAAGGGTATATATTTTAAAGCATTTATGAGGGGCTATTCTTTTAGCTACAATACCTGCCTGTGATTTTCTTTTTTGCAATCAATTGTATTTTTTTTCATTATGTCTCTTTTTAATAAAGGTCACTGTAAATATATTCAAATTCTGCAAACTGAGGTTGAATCGTTAATCCTACTTGCTGTAAAGAGCTGCCTGGTTCCTTTTATTATTTTAGACAAGTTCTTTTGCTCAGAGCAGCCTGTGACAGCCTATAATTTCTGTCAACTATTTTTCTCTTATTGTTATTTGTGTGTTTTCGCAGGAAGAAGCTTACTAAGCGATGTTTTATACACTAACCATTATTCTTTCCCTTTATTCAGGCAGATGGAATTGAACCCCTGTGAAAATGGCTCTGTAAAAGCAGAAATGAACCATCAAGAGCAAACCCTTATTAAAAATCTGGAATGTTTAAACTTGGAAACAAATGAGGGGAGCAGTGATGTTTTTGTTGAAGATCACATAGCAGAGGTTTTGGCAGGTAAATATATGCCCCGCCTTTTATCCAGGATCATTACTCTTTAAGTCTAAGTGGAGGGAGGTGTAGGCTGCCTGTGAGAGTGCTGATACCTTGCTTCTCAGTAGAGGGAATGTCAGTATACGTTAGTCTGATGTCTGCCTCTTGTGAAGTCTTCCCAGCATAGCTCCTGCCCTTTTTGATAGCTGACTTGGGACTGAGTGGGGAAGGAATTTAAACATTCTTTCTTGGACAAGTGGAGGCTCTTCTATATGCTGATTGACATGCGTAACAACGCAGCCTGGCAGAGCTTGGGCTCTCCTTGCACTGTGGATAGACATGTTATTCCCAGAGGCCTTCCGCTGGGAATGCCAGCACCTCTGCTAGTATGTAGGGCTGCACTGTCAGAAGAGGGGGATTGAAGCTTTCTGTGCGTGTCTTGGAGGGGTTGACCTCATAGTTGCTCTTGGTTGCTCTGCCATTTCTTTATGGAAAATTAATCCTTTTTCTGCAACTAAGTGTTCTAGAAAGCACCTTATTTCTTCCAATACCTTAGCAATAGTGTGAAGCTTAGATTTGTGTGTGAGTTCAGTAAAATATGCTTGAACTGATTCAGTGTAGCTATGTTGGATGGAATTTTTTGTTGGGGGCTGCTGAACTTAATTTTGGTAAGTCTGTACAAGTAACGTGATTTCTGCTTGTCCTGGTGAATAAACTGTATCATTCTTGAACAGCAGCCTTCTCTGCCTGGCCATTATTCCCAAACATACATACGCAGTCAGGTGAATCAGCTGAGTTTTTTAAGCCCAAGTTGACGAACATGGTGATTTTTGCTGTTACATGGGTAACAGCAAATTTTGGAATTTTTCCCATTTCTGTAACTGGTGTTGTGTATTGTGCAGAATAACATGCATGTGTCACCATGTACTACAAGAATACAGTGCTAAAGCAAGGAGATGAAACTAATTCAAAGGGGGTTGTTGGTATCATTTAGCTACTGAGGCTGTTCCTGTGCAAAAAAAAAAAAAAAAAAGATAAGAGCGTACCCCCTCGTGGGTAGGCATGTCTGACTTGGAGAGTTTTGCTGGTCATACAGGCTGGAAGAGGATGTCCTGTGCCATCCATCTGGGATGGGCTGACCCAGCCAGCTTGGGGCTCCGTCTCACTGATGGCTGTATTTGGGTGGCCCTTGTAAGCCCAGGAGCTCTGCCCTGTTTCAGATACTCTTCCCTCTCCTCTGCTAAGAACAGTCAATCTTAGAAACGCTCAAGCATTTAAGTCCTGTAAGAAATTTCTTTTTGTCATTTAGTGCTGACGGTGTTTGCAGTTTCAGCAGACCCCAGGCTTTATGCATGGCACTCCTGTGGCATCACTGTGGACTTGGGCAGTTTCTCTACTCACCAGCCTGCGTGTCTGGGTGAAGGACAGATGGGTGACACCCCTCAAAGTCTAGTTCCTCAGTAGAGTCACTGTTCCTGTGAATAAGGCATGGTCAGTGATGGCTGAGGCCATTTTTTTCTGCCCTGAGAACACTGAAGTCTTGTTGCTGTTACTGGGTATGAGTGATTCTTTTCTTCACCCAGCACCAGGCTTATTTAGTAGCTCAGCAAGTAATAGGGAAAGCTGCAAGTTTGTTTTCAGGCTTTGCTCACAGGAAGATAGTTCATTGCAGCTGGATCCCTTCAGCTAGAAGCTTAGTTCCACTTCAGGTCTGTAAGTCCTCACTGGCCTTTGAAAGTATTCCTTTCCTGGAGAGACATGTACCCTGAGAAATTTTGGATGTTAGTGTGGCAGCAAGACGTGCCATGGCCATGGCTTGTGCATCACAGATGCTGTGAATATAGCACTTTTGCTTCTTGACTTGTTCTCTCTACTTCTCCATGTGGTCAGGTCTTACCGTGCATGGGATGTGACCTTTCTTGGGGTGTCTATTCCCTCCAAAGGAAGACAAAGTCTTAAAGAAATAAACCAGAGCACAGCAGGGCAAGAGGCAACTGGAACTTTTTCTGGGAAGTTTTAAAGATATTCCTACAAATCGGGGAGAACATAGAAGCCTTTAATATCATGGCAGTACCCATCTAGGCAGCCAGTGTACTTATCAGAATGAGCAAACAAGTCACTATTATTCTTTTGCCTTTGGAAATGCGCTGTGCCACTTTATCAGTGGTGGGGAAGTAACAGCATGTGAGAAGTAATCTCTCTTCCAAGGAGATGAGTCTGATCCCTGCTGCACCCAATCACTTCTTAAAATGCTTCTCTCGTGTTGCTGTCCTTGCTGGGGATGTGTGGGCTCACCTGCATTGGGGCCTGGGCCTTGGTCTGTCTGATTAAAGAAATGGGGAGATGACTGGTTGAAATGGGGTCTGAGCACCTCATAGTATGGGAATGGGGGTGAGAGTCATGGTGCTGGCAAGGAAAGCTTTTAAACTTGCATGATCCAGACATCCACGTGCCTTCCTTCGAATAGAACATGTCTTAAGGAACAGGAATAACAACATGAGTGTGTGCCTGTTTTCTTTTCCTATTTTTGTTTTTCTTCTGTTTCCTATAAATATAAGGCATTGAAGAAGATGGAGAGAACAAGCTGCAAGTTGTAGAAAGGTTTGGTGCTCACAAGTTGCTGCAGTCGGAAATGGATTCTTTAAGTGAATTGACTCTGTGTGAGGAAGACGGATATGAAAATGATTCTCCCACGTTCTTCAGTGTCATGAGCAATAGGTAGTACATGGTGCAGACGTAAATTACAAGGATTATTGGAACTTTAAGCCCTTAACTGACTCATTTTTAAGTCTGTTCTGCCTGTGGAGCTGTATTTGCTGAGATTATTTAACAAGACTGCATACAGCAGAGTAATTTAGTAAGATATCCTTTGTATAACTGTCCACAGAGAGTGGAGTGGGAGATTTTTCCTTGGTTATAATTACAGGCCTTGCTTAAGTGCTACCGAATGTGTATTTTCTGCAGTCATTTACTTAAACCTGGTGAAACAAAAGTGATGCTGGTGGTTCCATGTTTGTAAATTTTACCTATATGCAAGTGAATTGCACGTGAATATATGAAATGTCATTTTACCTTTGGAAGTTGCACAGAAGGAGTTGTTAAGGGAACAATCTTTTCTGCTTGTTCTGGGCACCAGGTTCAGTGATATTGAACTTCGGGAGGAGGAGGGCATACCAACAGAAGAGTTTCTGGAGTCGTGTTATGCAATTGTGCCCGTTCTGGGTAAGCAGTTCTTTCTTTTCATGTTGGGGGTGCATCTGACTGCTTTTGACTCTCACAGCTGGCAGCTGTGAGAAAAGTTGGAGCAGTTGGTTTGGAGCATTTGTTTCTTTGTTAAAGTGATAGAGTAGAAGTAGTTTCTATCAGCAGAATCCATTTGACTGTTAGCGGAAGATGTTTCTTGCTCTTTTGCTTTGTAGAGGGTCCACTCTCATTTAGAGGGGAGCCATGCATAAGCTGCCTGGAAATCTACGGGTGTACCTGAAACAGCAGTTTCTTGCCCTAAAAAGAGCAGTGTGGAATGCCTTGCCTGTCTAATACTGCTGACAGCACATCATCAGCTGTGCTAGCTATTGCTGCTATTTGATTTTTCCAAAGACTTCTGTCTCCAGCTAGTGCAGCCCCCCACCTGCTTAGCACCTGCATCAGTTAGTAGGTGTGAGGACCCTGAAGCATGCATCCTTTTGAAGACTTCCAAATTGTAGGTCAATGTATTTTAACAGTGGTATCAACTGGCATGTGTCAGTTCTTACTGTTCTCCTCCCATCTAGAAGGATTTTTAAGAGAGTAAATGAAATTAATTATTACTAAGACATGAGAACTGGAAAAAGACACAATTTTAAAATATGGATGTGTTTTGTTTTCTAGACAAGCTGGGACCAACTGTTTTTGCACCTGTTAAAATGGATTTTGTGGGTAACATCAAGGTAACAGCTTATTTCTAACACTTTTTTTTTAAAAAAACCAAAATATCTATTTTAGTTACTAAAGTTCAAGAATCTTTGTTGTAGGAATCGGTACTGGAATGCTATTTAATATTTGGCAATGTTACCATCTGTCAGATCAGAATGCTGAAATGTCCCTAATTCTGTTCTTACAGTACATGCTGTGTTTAATAAATCCAGCTGTTGTGGACAAACTTATAAAATACTTGATTGCATGCAAAGTAAAACATCTGTTACACCTGATAAATTTGACTTTGATTCTGACCTGAATAGGTTGCAATGATAGCAATATTGACTTCAGACTGTAAAACAAACTGGGAGGGAGGGAAAAAACCTCTTTCCTCAAACAAGTAGGAGCAAATTAGTGCATTAAGAAGGAGCTTCACAGCAGGTTGGGGCAGACCCTGCAGCTTTGGCTCTTGTTCTGACTGTCCTTCCAGCTCCAAGCCTGAAAAGGTTTGCAGCGCTACTTGTGAGACAATATGTATATACATAGTGAGACTTTTTATAGATTTTCTTTCAAGGAAAATTAAGAAAAGCAAAACATACCTCTGGAGTGTATGATAAGGAACACTACATCCATTCAGATTTGTTCAGTGCAAAGTATGGCCGTTACGCACTTATCTTGCTGAAGGTAGCCACTGAAAGACTGAAAATAGCAAGAAGGAAGAATGCTATTTAAAAAAAAAACCTGAATATTTATTGTCAGGTGACAGGCAGCTGCTCCTTTAATGTAGAAGAAAGCTCTGTTTAACCCCTTCATATATCTTCCCTTTTTTTTTTTGTGAGAGTTGTTTATAACAAGCTTTGTAGTAAATTAAAAAGCTTAAGCATGCCGATGGCCACCAAGTGTAACTGAGAGTTGGCAGCTTAGCAGTTGTCAGAAGGTACCTCATCTTGCTTGTACCCGAAGCTTGGGCAAATGGGACTTCACTCAGAGAGCAGGTTGTGTTAACTCCTTTACACTGGTGTCAAGGATGCCATGTTAACCTAAAGTGTTATGTCAGAAATGGCAGGTTCTGTATAAATCTTTTGACAGATGCTTTTCTTGGTTGCGGTAGCCAGATGTGTCTGGGGTTGTGCCCAGTGGGGCAGGCAAGCTGTGCTGTGGGGAGTGTGTGTAGCTGGGGAGCTGTGGCATCCTTTTGCAGGGAAGAGTCCTGGTAAATAGGTGGTATTTATAGGACAGGCCGGTGTTTGGTCTTAAAAGCCTAAAGCTTGTGTTTTTCTTTAGAAAATAAACCAGAAATTTATAACCAACAAAGAAGAGTTTGATACCCTTCAGAAGATAGTGCTCCATGAAGTGAATGCTGGCGTAGCACAAGTTAGAAACTCTGCTACGGAGGCTCTCCTGTGGCTGAAAAGGTAATGGCCTCATAATTACTTACACCATGAGCGGCTGAGGTGGAACGGGGGACCTTTCACCAGTGCAAACTTACCTGTGTGGAACAAACCAGTTACTTTCCACAGACTTCTTCAAACTGACTAGGTTCAAGATTAATGTTTTGCCTGTGGATGTATTGCTGCAACTTTGCCGACAGGGCTGAAAAAGCGATGGCAGGCAACCTTTTCCCATCAAAGTGAAGTTGCAGTGAGTGACTGAGCCTGCTGGGCTAGAGCATCGGGCAGGTGATTTCAGGCTGCAGCAGAAATGTTTTGGCGAAATGTTTTTCCTTGGGCTAGGAGAGAGGCTGGAGGAGGTGGCTGCAGTTTTTTCTTTCAGATTGAAAATGGCACCGTAATTCTGAGTTTTATTGCACTTCTGGCTTGTATTGCAAATTTTGGGGCTTTGCCATACATACTTTGGGTTAATGATTTCTTTTTATTTTGTGCGTTCATCCTGACAGAGGCTTAAAGTTCTTGAAAGGGTTTTTGACGGAAGTGAAGAATGGGGAAAAGAATATCCAAACAGCTCTGAGTAAGTGCTAGTTGCTTTATTCTTCATGTGCTTCTGAATTTACATACTTGGGTATTTTCCTTCCTGTGTTTTCTTCAGTGACTAATGATGCAAGTAATCTCCAAGACACAACTTTCTTGAAAACTGCAGTTTTTGAAAATGGCTGTCTCCAGGCAGATTACTAGATAGCTGGTCGATGTTGATTTAATAGCAGATAAGAATTGCTTTATTTGTCATACTTCTGGCATGGAAGACAGCCATATCTTAGGGGGGGAGAAAAAAGTATTTTGTCTCATTCCATTTTCTCTACTGGTTTGCAGCGGGACCACTCCCAAATTTATAGTTGCTCTTTGTGGGTCTTTTTTCAGTTCCTTGTGAGATTGGCCATCACTCTCTGAAATCACCTCTTTTCCAGTATGGCTGTGAATTGCCTGTATCAGTTAGAATGGAGTTTGTAACAGAAAAGAAGGCTTTTTAAATTTTTTTTTTCCCCAAGTACACCATTTCTGACACTTACTGAGGCAGGCTAGTGCCCACAGCAAGTATAAAACAAAATACAAACCCCTCTTAGACTTGACTTTATTCCTGAGTAAGTACCTCTCTATACGCATGCAGTCTAATGTTATGATAATCCTTTAAAACAGCTTTAAACCACCTTTTTTAAAAAGCTTTTTTTTAAGCTTCTTCTAGAGAGCTAAGCAGTCATCCTAGAGGATTAGTAAAAAGAGCTACTACACAGAAGCAAGACAGCTCTTAGAAGTAGGACTGTAAATACAGTGCAACCAGATGTGGATGTAAAACACCACGGAAAGTCAAGGCACTTATTTGACCTTCAGAGCCTGAAGGATTCAGCACTGAATTACTTCTTTAATTGCTCTGTGTCTGCAGCAGAGCCACGCTGATGGTTTTTTCTCACTACTTCCTTCTCTTTCTCCCCCTGAAAAGGTCTTCCATAGCTGTGTCACTAGTGTAGCTTAGGTTTATTGTTACAGTTTCTTATTTGGGAGTGGCTGTGCTATACTATACACTTGTATACAAGAGTGTGTGTGTGTGTATATATACACACGAGTATACTATACTCTTTTTCTCCTTATTTAATTGCTCTTACTACTGTATGCTTTTCTGATTCTCAGTCCTACTGTAAAGATAGAAAAGCCACATTCCTTTATAGACTGATAGGTGAAAGAGTACTTCATATTACAGCAAAACTTGTGGCTGTGTTTTACTGACTTTGTACATTCTGCCGTCTTTTGAGCAAATATCCTAAAGCAGCAAAATGTAGAGGTTCTCTCTTTTTCAAGATGAACAGCTCAGGGAAAGTATGATACAATATCAGGTACTTCAAAAAAAAAAAAAATCAACCAGAGGACAAGGATATGAAATTACAACAGTGAGAAACTAAGACTAGGAAGAAATGGCTCAAAGGTGTTTGGGTTTGTATACAGAAAGCTTTGTGTATGAAAGTGAAGATGTGTAAGAACATGATAAGGGCCTTCACCAAAAGTTACACTCGGGGGCACCCACAGTAGAGATCCTAAGGATTATTGTAGCATGGGCCCAGTGCTTTCCGTTCCAATGACCCTCAAAACCTGACCCTCACATGCAAAGAGAGGTTAATGCCTGAGCTAACCACGTCAGTTGAGGCTGGCTAACCATCACGCTGCAGGATTGTTTCACCACGTGTATTATTTTCTCAGACTTGCACTGAACTGAAAACTAGATAGAAGAAGTGTTAGTCGTGAAGCACAGCTAGTCAAAAAGAAAAATTGCATTTGCCTTCCTGTCTGTTAGAACACTAACTTGCTGTGGATGAGTTGAAGAAGATTTGACAGCAGAGCTGAGACCAATGCAGAAATCCTAAATCTGTCATCTCCTTTCAGTCATAACTTTGGTGCTCAGAAACAGCCATTATTTGCATCCAGTGGCAAGAATATATCCTTAAATAGTTGTTTCTAAGCTTTAAGTTCTCTGTGATGCAAACTTAAAACTGCCATATCACTTGATTTTTGTTTTCTTTTTTCCCCCTTTAAGACAATGCTTATGGAAAGACATTACGGCAGCACCATGGTTGGGTTGTCCGCGGGGTCTTTGCAGTAAGTATTTATCTTAGTTGCTGATAAAGCTGGGGGTCTTGTTAATGTGATCTTATGTTGTGTGTAATTAACAAACCATGGTAGAAGCATTAAAATGAATAGGTTCTCTTGTCAGACCTTATTTTCTAGGGGAGGACTGTGGGTCTCGCTGTGTTCGGTATTGGGCTTTCAGGGTGGAACCTGCTTTCTGGAGCCAAAACAGACAGATCACACTTGCATGCATGTTTTCTTCATTGTGTGTTTTTTTAGCACAGTCTTGCAGGGCTGTTAAATGAAAAAATGAGGCTTTGAGGTTGCTTTTTTTGAGGATTGATCTGTCTTTAGATGTGAGCATTCCAGAAGGGTTAGTGCAGAATGTGTCAGGGAGTGGAATATATTGGCTAGAGGAAATGGTTTATTTTTGTCCAGTCTGGCAGCTCCCCCTCGTGTCTGTCACTGGAAGTTGTCACTGAAATTACAAGAAAAAGAAAAGCCTCATCCAGGCAATCATAAGAGACGTGGGGAAAGCTTTCGAAAGAGGGTTTTGAGAATGGGACTTAGGTGTTGAAGTGTGCGACACTGAGTTGGGAGCTCCCCATGCAAGCTGTACTTTATTTGGGGTTTGTGTTTAATTCACTTCCTAAAAAAATCAGACCTCTCTGGAAATATCTTAAACTGAGAATCTGCACTGAGATAACTTAAAAAAACCCAGAAACTATTAACCTCCCTGTCAGTTAAAAATCTTAACATATGCACATACATATGAATACACCAAAGCTGCGCAATCTAAGTGCAAAGAGGGATGTCTTGTAAGTTTTTTGTGGGTTTAGTTCTGTTTCTTTTTCTGTTCTGTTTTGCAAATCTAAAAGCTTTGCTTCCCGTCCCAGTTAGCTTTAAGGGCAGCTCCAACGTACGACGACTTTGTGGCAGCTCTGTCTGTAGAGGAGTGTGATCCTCAGGAAGAAACATTCTACAGAGGAATGCAGAGGGACCTCAACATTTACTTACCAGCCATGGAAAAGCAGCTAAATATCTTGGACACTCTCTATGAAGTACATGGTTTGGAGTCAGATGAGGTGGTATGACTACAGCAAGACTCTCTTAAAACTTCAGGGACTGTGTCTGTTAACAAAGATTTCTTTCGGTTTGGGTTTTTTTGGGCATCGTTTCTGTTCATTGTATCTTTTCAGGTGGGAATGGTGTTGTGAGTGTTTTTGGCGAAGGGTATGTATGATTTTTTTTTATTAATGCTCGTTTTGTGTTTAAATGCAGAGGTACTGTTTATGTGGGTCATAACTATGTCTGTGATGAATGTTTTTGACTGTTTCTCTCTTACCTGTGGACTCCCTCTCCTCTTCATCTTGTAAAAGTAACAGAGCAGAACTTGGCCTTTCCTCCCATACCTTAGGGGAGATCGCATGTGCAGCGGAGCAGTCAGGATGTCAAGACAGAGCCCAAAGAGGTGCTACTGGCTCTGGCTCTCCCATGCCTTGGGCCCACTCCCTGCAACGCTGTAGGAGGACAGAGGTAGTGAGAGTTACTGTTTCCTTGGTAGCAGAAGAGAAGGGCAGTTAATTCCCAGCTAATAAGGTTCATGGTGAGTTTGTCCCTTAATTTGGGGTTGAAGCTTTTTAATGTAGCACCTCCCCAGATATTAGAGGTCTTCACCACAAGCAGATGCTTAGAAGGCATCCCCAGGTGGTTCCTGAAGCTGGTTCCTGAGCTTCCCCAGGAACCAGCCTTTAAGACAGGGGGTTGTGTTCCCACTGTGCCATGCCCTCTCTGTCAGCTCCTGCCAGTGGGCCACAAGAAATTTGCTGGCACAGCCTGGCCGGGCCTGGCTAATTGCAACAGCGCTTTACACAAGCAGTTGAAGGTCATGTCCGTCATCCTGGTTTATTAAGGTTTTGGTGGGGTTTTCCATTTTGGGTTTAGGGTTTTCTTAAATCAAATACACACAAAAATGTCATGTTTGCTTTTGAAGTGAATACAGCTAGCAGTTTAAAATCAGATTTTATTAGAATCCTTCCTGGGCTGCCATTATGGGCAGAGGCTTCATGGAAGTGGACATGAAATGAGTAAGGTGTAGGACAAGCTAGAATTTGTCATGGAGCCATTACACGTTGGGCCACTTGCAAACCTGAAAATCTGAAATGATGTAGAAGTGACTGGAAATTAAGAAAGTAAGATTTGTCCTTTTCCCCAGTTTAAAAGTTTCCCTTTTAATCCCAGCTGATACAGGTTAAAAATATGCTCCTTAACACTGCTGCAATTAAAAATAATCAATAAAAATAATAATGAAGGCCTTTTAGCTAGTGATATGGTTAAGGACAAAACTCCAAGTTGTGCTGTTGACTAGAAGGCTGTCTGAATTACTGACTGCCCTTTCAAGGCATACGCGAGTCTCTCTGTGGCGAGTCTCTTCAGATGGCTTTGTGCAAGGAGCTGAGTTCAAGTCATGTGTAAGAGGAGAGGAGACTGTGCTAATGAGGTGCTTAGAATTAGTAAATCTTCGTAAATACAGGAGTCAGTGTCACAGGAAAAGTACTGGCTCTTGCTTAGCTGAAAACCATGTTGTCTCTAAAATGAATGTACTGCAGGCCTGCTGCCCAGCATTGCTCTGTGACGGGATCCTTGCTGCACACCAAATACTTGATCCTTTCTAAAGAGCCTAGCGTTGCGAGCTTTAAGAAAAGCGTACAATACTTGGAGAAAGACCAAACATCACACTTGGTGTATAAAGCAAGATACTAGAACTGTAATTAGGCATTTAAACAGTGTTACTCTTTTGTTCCTGTCATCTTCTCTTGAGTTGTGCCTATCTGTATTTCCTACATACACCAAGAGGAATCCGAAAGGATGGTGAGGTTTTTAGTTTCTTTGTGTTTCATTAATTTAAGTAGTATGTATTTATGTTTGAATACAAAGTCAAAACTTTTGACCAAAGCTCCATTCAATTATTTCACTACTTGCAGTGCTAAAAACGAAGCACAGAGGGCCTTTGGGATTTGGCTGTCTGCTTCTTCCAAGCATGAATGCAAAGAAACCACCCCTGTAGTAGAACAACCAACTCTCCATGTCGCGTGATTTCAGCTGTTATGTGGGAAACTTTGCTGTACTAGTTCTTAGCTAAATGCTCTGGGAAGGTAACGGAGACCACATTTCCACAAAATACCAGCTCAGGTTTGGGGAGAAAAGGAAGAGGTCCTTCTTCTCAAGAAATTAATTGTCAGATCATGATGAAAATTTGCTTCCCTTTTTGCTCTAACCTTTTCCAGTAGCAGAAAAGTGTATTCAGCAGTTAAAATCTTGGAGGTATTTTGGGGTTTTCTTTTTGTTTGTTTAAACTAGCGGGAGAACTGCTGGTTTGTTGGTAGTGCATCAGACCCAACATTTGATGCAAAAAGTAAGGAGGCTTAGTTTGTCAGCAGAGAACAGCTTCATTGGGCCATTGGCTTCAGCAGTTACTAACTTCTACCATTCTTCTTTCTTCTAACAGCTAGAGTAGTCGGTATTGCATATCCTCTAATCAGCATGGCATCTTGCCTCAGGGAAGGCTTTCTTGTCTTGCTCTTCTCTGTAAAGGTAGTCCGAGGTTGTTCTTAGCAGACCCCTGTGTGCATGTTGTTAAACAGGAGCTTGTAGAGAAGGAATTGAGCAAGGTTTCCTTGCCTTCCAAACTTGTACTTCATTATGCATTGATTTTGCAGGGCATTGAGCACTACTAAGACTAATGAGTGCTGTCTTTCCAGTCAAAACACCACCCAGAAAGAAGCCCATGCAGCATGTTGCAGAGCTGAACTCAGTTACACCTGTAAGGATGCAATAGATTAGATGACCAGGTGGAAGCAAATACACTGCTAGGCAATTAACTTCCTTTCTTGTGATGTCAGGTTGGCAATCAGGGAGGATTGCTTTTAATAATTGTAGAGAACAAGCAACTAACTTTTGGCCTTCAAATTTGGAATTGGAGAGGTCATCAGTGTTTGAAGTGTTTGGTTCATTGATTGGTTAGGGCTGTTTTGTTTTTTTAATGGCTGACATCTACGAACAACTGACCTGCGTACTGATAGAAGTCCACGTGACTCTCAGATAACAGCACCCTTGCTCTGTACATGAACTGCTTTGGTTTCTTAAACTGCACTAGTTTGAAGTTTTGCGTCCCTTTCCTTTAGAAATGCTTTCGGCTGTTTCCTTCAACGTCTAACAGTTGCATATTCTCAGGGATTTTACTTAGCCATGGCAAAATTGAGAGTAATCACAGCCTTACCCTAGGGGAGTATGGCTGCTTTTTGTGAAAGTAGTATAGCTGAGCGTAGGACTCTGATACAGCATGTGACACTGATAGTGTCTATCTGGTGCACATCCTTGCTGAGACATGGTAAATCCCAAAGCAACCTGATAGAAGTGCTATCTAGGACTGAATAGTGGCTGTCAGCATATTTGAATAGAGATTGTACACACGTCTTTGTAATATAGTGCCATTGGTATTAGAGCAGAGCTCTCATGATTTCAGTCGAGTTCTGCTTAGCAATGGGAGGCTTTTATTTATTTTATTTATTTTGTTGTTATTTTCTTTAAAACAAATGATGTTCTGGAGCCTCCTGTGCTGTTTTAGGACACCATACTCAGTTGCGTATTGAAGTTCTGTGACATCACAGTTGTAGAATGTGAACTGGATAATCAAGTGCTTTAGTGTAAACTTCAGGAGTCCTTGAAACATCCCATCTTGACACTGTTGGAATATGGGTCTCCCTTTAACAGATGCACTTAAAAAGGGCCATATACCTTCACTTACAAGCATCATCGGGATTTAGGTTACAGCTGTTGGCTTTAAAAATGTTTCATAGTTTGAAAAGTGTCCATTGGTTGGCTGGACATATGAAAAGTATGCCCAAAAACGTGCTCCCATTGTTGGCAGCATTCTTTGGCAAAGGGGTGTGGACCATTATAGAAAAGTGTTACGCATGTCCATGTGCTGGACCTCCTAACCCTCTCTTTTCAGTATCCATTCAGCTTTTGTGAAAAGCTTTAGGGAACCCTAAAATGCCTTTTAGACACCTAAAAAGATCACTAGCACATTTCTCCCTGGCTATCTTGCCCTATTCCCCCACCTGGTGACCACCCTTTCCTTTCCTTCCATTCCTCAACTTCTTTGCTGCCAGAGCTGTTGCTGTCAAGTTGGAAGCATCTCTCCATAACAGTACAAAACAGGGAGTTTTGTAAGTGATAAATGTAAACTTGGAAAATCATTCCTGAATTCTTTGGCAGTCAGCCAGGTCTACACTCAGGTGGAGAATGCGCTGCTTTTCTCCGAAGCTTCTTCCTAGTTTGACACATTTTCCAGGAAAATCACACCACCTTGAACTCGTAATTTCACCGATGAAATTTAGATCGGGACACTTCAGACCTGCCAGTTTCACCTCTTATGAGAGAAAGCACAGGGATTTTTTAAAAAATTGACTTATTTCTGTTCTCTTGCCTGCATGGTACAGATAACAAGACAAAAAGGGAAGGGGGGATGGGAATAACTTAACTCATGCCTCTCTGCTGACCTCTCTAGCCCCTTGGTGAACAAACCCCTTCAAGCTACGGCATGCCCCAAGCAAAAGAAAATCTCCCTCGTGCAGAAGGGGAGCACACTCACTGGCTCTCACCAAGCCCAGGCAGTAGCTGATACTGCCCACAGGTCAGACAAGGATTTAAGTGCATGCTTTGAAGTTAGAACACAGGCATATGCTTCACTTAAACACATGCTCACCCTCTTGTTGGCATGTGCTTCTTCAAAATGTGGCCTTTTGACTATCACTTTTAATATCCCTTTCTTGGTATATTACTCCTCCCAAATACTCCAGCTGTGCTAAAGATTTTTTTTCTTTTTAAATATATGAAACCTCCTTGTTTTCATATCCTGATTTTTGCTTAATACTAAGTTTGTATACTTTATTTTGTATTGCAGCATTCAGAGGGTCCAAAACTTAATCTTTAATTCCTTTATTTGAAGCCATCTTGAAAGCGTGAGATTTATATCTACTTGAAACTAGACAGGAAAATTGCATTCCAGAAAAAGGTGACTAAACTGAAAACCAAAGCAGCTTGCTTTTTGTGGCCTCATTTCCTATTTTCTTTCATTTGTCAAGCCGATTTTGAGCATACATTTTATCAATGTCAAGCTGAGCTTACTGCAAGCCTTACTTGTACATACTAAAACATATTACATACGTAATGAAATACATTGAACGATGAAGGGAAGGTATATGGCCTGACACTTTTAAATTTACTTAATTGTAAGGGCTTGTTCATGCCCCCAGAATTACTTCTTCCAGCCTAAGCGTTGCACAAGTTGTGCTGTTGTAAGCAGTTTGGTCTCGAAGTACTTCGGCGTTTCCAGTCGGCATCATCTCTCAAATCATACAGCATCTGCCTCTCTTTCCTTTTGGAGTGCTGTTAAGACCTTTGTCAGACTTTTATGTTATTTCATTATAATAAACTTATTTGAAATAAGCACGTTTTGAAACCTCGCATTCTCCTTGCACAGATTTTGTCTCTGTCATTGCAGTAGAGGGCCTAAAGTGCTCTTCGGGACCGCGTCTGTTCTAGGTACTGTGCGAACAGTCAAACGGTATGTTTCTGGTACGTAGAAACTACCTGTAGTGTGTCTTTGTATGAAGAACTTTAACACACGTGGAGCCTGTTTTGATGACGAGAATAAAAGCTGTGTCTGGCAAGTGGTTGTGGGTCCTTGGCCAGTGTAAGCATGTGAAGGCTGCAGTTACAAAAGCCAGCCTGGCAGCGTGAGAGGGATTTATGTGTTAAAATTGCATGTATTATTATGTCCTTCTTTTGCCTGGACCTGAGTCTCTCCTCTGGAAGTTTCTGAAGTCGTTGAAACCCCTCATCTTGAGATGCAGATCAAGACTAGTACTCCTTACTTAATGTGGGTGTAATGTCTCCCTTGGTTTTAATACTTTTCTCTCTCTCTGCGTAAGCACAGCGTGGACATGAGAGCAGACATACGATAACACCCTCTTCAGAAGGCCTTCCAGGGCAGAGGTCATATCCCTTTTTACACCACCCCAGGTTTTTATTAATTTTCTCTCCTTCCCAAAGAGATTAACAGGTTATCAGTCATGAGATCCTGGCAGTTCTGGCTCTGGTGCAGCTAAGTAACAACGGTTGTGTCGCTGGTGTTTTCAGACGTCCCTCCAAGGCACTGTCTTGGCCCTGTTCCATGGGCATGTGGAAATCGGTTTGCACGTGGGTGAGCCTTGATGCCACCAGCACGAGCTGCCATCGCAGCCACAATGCAGGTTGCCAGCATGAGTCCTTGGAGTCGCCTCCATCACTTGGTCTGCTCTCCTAAATAGCCAAACGCAGGCCAGCAGCACCGCGCAGACATACCCTAATAGAAACCCCGTGCACAAAACCAATCTCCCAGGTAAGTGTCTCCTCACCATGGCTTCCAGTGGTTAAAAAAAGCAAATCTGTTGCCTTGACGGCATCCCAGATGAACGGCAGAAAGAGCCCCAGCTAAAGCTGTGACAGAGTTAGAGGTGTTTGTTACTAAAGGTCACAGACTGTGACAGTGGCTGCTAAATTCCTGTCCCTGCCCCTGTTCCTACAGGAATCTCGATCCATGCTTCAAAATAAAAAATGGTGTGCTGCACGTGTAGGGTTCACAGGAACGCACGTGTGCTGCTGTTAAAATAGGAAGCTCAAAGAGGATATATTGAAGATTCAGCAATGACTGAAATACCTTTCTTTTTTTTAGTGTTCTCCTACATGGGAAAAGACTGTTTTCTGAATTTAAGGGGGAAAGGCAATGCAAGCTCACAGCACCGAAGCTTTGACCAATGCAGCCAGGCATAGTGAAGGCTTTACGTGGCTGCTTGCTTTTTAGCCCAGCTGGAAACTGCTACGCTGGGGTAGTGTGGGGCTGGCGTGCAGTTTGACTGCCCTACGGGAAATACAGAGCTATTAAAATGCAGAATACAGGACCATAATTCAGTGCTACAGCCTGGATGGGGCACAGGTTTTCAACACCAGTTTAATATGTTTGCATAAAGCTGTTCCCTGAATCGGAGCCATGAAGAGAAAAGTTTTCTTTATCGTTTGGGGACTGGTACAGCAAGTTTCAAGCACAAGTGTTAGGACTAAGAAAAGGAGGTGCACGACATGCTGCAGTACACCAGATGCTTCCAGACATGGGTGCAACCAAGCGATGTGTCTGTCCATCTGGAATATTTCATCCAAGATGTTGCCATGTATTTTCCTAATATTTCAATACATTGATCCAAATATATTGCTTAATCAACGGATATTTATTCCTCTCCTTCTTGTCTAACACAGATCTGTTGCTAATGTGTTACCATTACAACAATACAGCCTTAGAAAGCTTCCAGCTTTCCTTCCCTGCCCGGTGAGGGGATGGTTCCCAGAGAAGCTGCAGTGACAGCAGTGTTGGCTCAACCCCTGACTTGGGGGATTAGGTAAGAAAGGATTTTCCAAGTTTTGTTGTGCTCTTGCATTCCCCTAGCCTTCCCCTTTTACTACCCTGTACTACTTGGCTGGTGTTCTTTCTCCAGGACCTTTTGCTATTTACCCACCACCGTAGCAAGGTGTCACCATCAGTGCAGGAGTTTCGCCTGCAGCAGGAGGAGCTGAAATTGGTGATACTCGTGTCCTTCCAGAGCTGTCAGTCAAGGCGTTGATGAGCTGCTGCTTCCCTGTCAGGGCCCCCAACAGGTCCTGATGCCAACCAGCAGCATTTGGCTGCTTTCTAAGCGTGTACCTCACTGCGGTTGGCAAGATGCACTGGTGTGTGGCCTGTGCAAAGTCCTGCAACGAAGCCAAAGGGCAAACAGGCCACCGTTTTCTCAAAATCAAACAGATTTGAGACTTCAAAATGCATTTTGCATCCATTTATCTTTATACCAGGGCTCCTGCTCCAGCTATGGCTTTCCGCCAAAATAATTTCCAATCAATTTAGCATCTGTTTCCAGTGTTGGTATCGCCAGCTCATCTGTAGTCCTCAGAGACCAGACGTGCTTCACATAGTTTCCTATAGGTCATAGTTTTCCACTTGCTTTCTTGCTTAGCAGCTGGTACTCAACCTCCTTCCCGCAGGCGAGAGGAAGCCGTGCGCTCTGCAGCCTCGGCAATCAGCTTTCCCAAAACCAGCAGAAGACAAAGCTTTACCCCATCGGCAGGACGCAGCTGCATCTGCAGCGGGGCACTGCGGGTGTCTGCAAAACCTGCGTCCCTCCCAGTGCTGTGGCAGCTGGGAGAACTTTCTTGCCAAAACCATGGCAGGACACCCTTGTCAAGAGCAAGAGGCACAGCCAAGCTTCATTCTGGCGCTCGTGCTGGTCCTGCCCCACCATATGTGCCAGGCACAGGGTCCTTCTGGCAGGCACTTGTCTGTGAGGAGTTGTCCCCTTGTTGGGGACATGCTGAGCATCCCAGTTACGCATGGGATCCCGCCAGCACATTTCACTATTTATTCTCTTCAGTCCAGCTTACTGAATTCCCCTTTGCTCCCAGTCTTTTTAAGGATTCACATTCCCTCACGTTTAGTTTACAGCACGCTGTCAGTGGGTGTACAAACAATCGCTGCTACTTTTCACCCGCCTCGCACTTCATCAGTCACCTTGAGCAGGCTGCTCTTCCCGGGGGCTCTAACCAGCCCCTGGGGGAAAGCTAGGGAAAACCCCAGGCTGTTTCAAAGCACTTGGACGTGCTTCTTGTCAGCCAGCCCACAAGTTTCTTCATGTGGCACTTTGTTGTCTTACACCAGTCCTTTACTTGTCTGGAGAGTTCATACAGCCAGGCTGTGCTCCTTCTGGAATACGACTGGCTTCTGTCAAAGCTCTTCCACCGTGGATGAAGCAATTAAATATTAATTTATATTTTCTTAAGCCTGTGTCATTGGGCAATCAAGTCATTTTCTCCTATTCTCTGACCAGCATATGGGTACGTAGCTGCTGTTAGCACAGGGAGAGAATTCATCCATCTACATTTATATTTTTTGGTCCACAGACCATCTCAAATGGAGCTCTCCTCTCAGCTATTGATACAGACACTTAAAAACATACAAAAGCAGGATATTCCTGCACAAATGCAACTTTTCAAAAGTAACCATTTGTTACTACCCTTTTTATTAAAAAAGAAAAAAAACCCCAAAGGAATAATCAGCCTTTATGCTGAGGGAGTCCTGCTTCAGAGCCCACAAGCCCTTAAGTTTGATGAAACCAGGAGGGGTCTGGAGAACTGCCTTGGTTTATGTTCCTAAATAAACATCAGACAGATCTGATCATCCCCGTAAATCAGAGCTGTCAAGTGTCTGTCCCTCAGCCTCAGCGACAACCTTCAGTTGAGCCTTAGGTGGTGAGGGTGCTAAGGGGAATTCCTTCCGCTCCCAAATCCCGATACAGTGCATCTGCCCTTGTTAGAATAGAAATTCAGAAGTCTTCAATCTTTACATGAGGATGCGCTCAGCAACACAGACCACCCAGACGTAAAACCTGGGCATGGGTGTTGCAGGCAAGGAGAGAAACCCAAACCACCCTCCGTCGCCTGCAGCCGTGCTGCGTGGCACTGCAGTCACCCCACTGCTGAGACTCCGCTAACGGCCTTTGGGGGTGGTTTGCAGTTCGAGGGAAGCTTTGCCTCTCTACCCTGCAGGTAGTCCCGCCATCCTCAGGGCTGGAAAATACACAGGCAGTTCGGCTGAAGAGAGCATGGACTTATCCTTACAAACCGCTTGTCTAACAGATACTTGACTACTGAGTGCAGGAGGAATAATCACATTATTTTTGTGTCCTTAGAGCTTGATTCCTCCTTGCTGGTACCCAGTAGAAACTCTCTTATGTCAACCCATTTGTCTCAAGGGTGAGTCATGACAGCTCAGTCCTCCCTCCTATGGGGTTATGCCCTGGCAATCCTACAAGACATTATTTCTCATCAAATAATGGGATAGTGTGGAGCAGAGAACAAATATTTAACATCTTCAGATTAGCGTAACAGTTCAGTCTCAAACATCTTAAAGCAGAGCCTGCTGACCCCAGACAGCAACAGGTACAGCTCCCTGGCTTGATTTAGAAGCTGTAATCCTGCAGCATTTCACACCAGATGTCTTGCTTTAAAAGTCCTGGCACAGAGCAAGCTTCTCTGCCCTTCGCTGTACCCACCGAGATCAGTGAGGTTTCTAGCTTCACCCCACGGGTCCCATGCTGCTGCTTTGGGGTTACTGCTAGGTTTGAAAACTAATCGGTGATCAAATGACAGCAAAACAATGACTTACCACTGTGGACAACAGGTGTTTTATGATGATTTATTTGAATCCATGGCATCATCACTGTTTAAATCTGCCTTTTTATTGTACCAGCCTCCATATGGATTGGCCCATGATATTTCCAGAGGACACTTTGGGACAGTTTGGTTGCCTGAACTGCTCTCTGTTTCTTACCTCTAATCAGTCATCCTCCCCTTTAAATCTGGTAACAATTCAAAATCTAAGCAGTCATCAATGTGAGGACACATCCTGTCCTCAGAGCCGTAGTGCCAGGCAGGCGAGAGGACAAACCCAATGGAAATGTGTAAAAGAAATGCTACTGCTATGAAGTGTCAGGGTTGCCAGGCTCCCCTATATGTTTGTCCATTAAATGGTCTCTAAGAGAAAGGCATGGGAAGAACCAAACCTGCCCCAAATGTCTGATGGGCTTAGCAGAGCCTACACCAGCTCCTGCATGGTGAGTTTCCTGAGGGAATGTGGCCGATGGA
This sequence comes from Eurypyga helias, assembly GCF_000690775.1. Classification (NCBI taxonomy): domain Eukaryota; kingdom Metazoa; phylum Chordata; class Aves; order Eurypygiformes; family Eurypygidae; genus Eurypyga; species Eurypyga helias. Next base: position 21,731 of record NW_010232064.1, on the reverse strand, counting down.
AATTAGAAGGGCAGCGAGCAACAGGGGCTCTTCTCTTCCAAACAAAATTAATCACTAAACAGTTCCTGGGTCCCCACGATAGGGCTGGGGAAGAGTGTGGGGTCCCTGAGCTATTCCCTCCTTGCTCCACCAAATTGGAGATGCTCTGGTTAAGAGTGCAATGGAAAATGTGTCTTACACGCCTGCATTTTCATGTCTTGGAACAGTCAGCACTTGGTTAAGTGGTTCAGTGAGAAATGTCATCAGGTGCCTCTTCCTCCCGCGAGGGTGATGGTGAATAAATTTCCCCCGGTCCCCACATGAGGGGTGGTGAGGACCCTGACAAGTCTCTGTCTCCTCTCCAAGATGAAACCTGAAATCTTCCTCTCACACCTGGCACAAGGGGCAGGCAGAGGCCCAGCACACACATACGTCTTGCCAGGAGCTTGACTTTAATGCTGATGTGAGTTTGTTCAGTTATTAAACGGTGACACTTTAGACGGGCTGAGGGAGGGTCATGGGTTGCCAAGTTTCTAAATATACGAAGCAGGCTGCTGTGTGAGGAGGTTAGTGTTACCTCCCCTTCCTCCTGGGTGATTTATCATGCTGTTACCATAGATTCCTGCTCTGTTGAGGCGCTCTGGGTCATCGCACACCAACCAAGTAGGCTTCCAGCCGCACCTGCAGAACTGCTGGGGAACTGCTTTGTCCTTCCCTGTGTCCTGCAGGAGATGCCACGCGTATTGTTGTCCTGTGGGACTGCCCGGCAGACAGCTTCTCCTGTAGAGTGTGAGATGCTCCGACACACGCGTGGCACGAGGCCCCTTCCCACCCTGAGTGCGATGGCCAGCGAGGCTCTGGCTCCCCGCAGCACCCCTTGGCTTTGGGAAGATTTGATGGGTTCATCTCGATGGTTATCCTTCCCCTTTCTTTCCCTGATGAAATGCTGAGCAGCACCCTGTGCAGGGAGGGCTGCTTGTGCAGCAGCGGGTGGACAGGCTGCAGCAAAATACAGCTGCTTGAACCCTCTTCTCTCTCACTCGAGAAGACTGTGTATCCAAACCGGACTGTCCATCAGATCCACAAGGAACTGTCAGAGTGAATTAAAAGCACTGAAAGGCAGGGGCTGTAATTCAGTCCTTTTTAAGATCCAGGATTTTTTTGGGGACGAAGGGAGGGAAGTAGCCACTAATGTAATTTCCAGCAGGACTACATTCTCTAATGTAATTTGGCCTGGCTACCCTTCCAATTGCAGCCTTTCCTCAGCTGGGCTGGTTCAGACCCATCCTCCTCAATGCCCCAGTAATGACGGATGCAATGGAAGCATGTGCCCAGGCTTTGCTCTGGCCTCTTCAGCCCCGGAGTGACACCCGCCTTCCGCACAGAGCACCCAGTTTGCAGAGCACGCTGCTGGGCACGTAAGTAACTGAATGCATTAACACAGTAGCGTTTTGTCACTAAGCGTGTTCGAGAAAGACACAAGACGTCCCATTTGCATCGTCTTTGTTCCTTTTTCCTTTTTGATTGAGTTTTGGCAGCGCTCAGACAGTCTGCAAGTTGCACAGTCCCTTACCGGACCAATAAGCATCCGTTACTCTGAACCGGATTCCTGATCCCCATTTTACGTTTGCTCTTTGTTTGCTTCGGTCTGTCTTTCTGCCAGCACCTTACGTTGCCTTCAGCAGACTTCAATAGCCCATTACTTGGTGCTTTCCATGCAAGAGAATGGTTTCCAGGGAAAGGACACTTGCTTTGCAAAAGCTAGGAGAGGAAGAGCTTGAAAGTCCCTCACAAAGTGCTCTTTGCTGCTTCACCCTGAATGAATTTAAGAATTATTTTTCCAACAATTCTTTAAAGATTGTCCTGTGGCGTTGCCTCGCCTGCATGATACACGAGTATCATCAAAGAATTACAGCACAGTACTGGCTAACTTCTCTTGGGTTTATTTTGATCTTCTTTTTTTAATACATGCCCCAATTGTATGTGGCGGTGGAGTGCCAGAGCTATTGAATAGTCCCCAAAAACATGTAACAGGAGACTTTTATCACTGTAATTACTCACAAAGTACTGTTGCTCAAGGACAGTGCTTGTTCAGGGGGACTATCAGTTAAAGGATAACCACGGGTCCCCTCTCCCCCTGTCCAAATCCATGGGACTGAAATGACGGCACCACACGACACTGAGACATGAAGTTGGTTTCTCCAAGAAGCTGTCCTTTAAGCGTGTCCACAGGGCTGCGCTGAGAGGTTAGTGGGGCTGCGACATGCGGAAGATGTTAGAAAAGGGATCAGCTGAGAGGCTGAAAAAGAAGCCAACAAAACCCAGTGCCTGCAGAACAGCAAGGGCATTGCAGGTTTTGGAAGGGCTACCAAGGGTATGAACCTCGATGCTGTTAAAGGAAACAGTAAGAACAAAGAAAGGAGGAGATTAGCTGCATGGCCAGATTTATGGAAAAGGATGGGGCTGGCAGCTGCAAGCTTGAATGATGTGAAGAGCAGAGAGACATGATGTAGGCCTTTGGGAAGCCAGGGAGGTGAGTGTCACAGAAGCTGAACTTTTAGAAAGGACAGGCAGAAAATATACTGCCCGAAAGTCTTATTCATTATCTGGCCATCAATAAATACACTTCATTTCCCTGGGGGAGACAGCACTGCCCTTCTCTGGGATGCCCTGTTGTACACAAATGCCTCAGGAGGACAGACTTGCTGGCTGCCACGGCAAGGCAGCCTCGTCCCAAAGCTGGGAAGTGACGGAACCCTAGGTGCTAACATCCCTGTCCCCATCAGCACCCGGCACCACGGCTTTCTGGTTTCACGCTATTAGCTCAGCCCCTGGCAGGAGTTACAAACCAGCCAGTACGTGATGAGGTAGCAGGAGGAGATAACCCCCCAAACCGTAGCCCAAACCCTTACTAAAAGTAGTCCATGTGACACCGATTACAGCCCAAAATCGATGAAAGTGGAGCACAGAGCCAGGTCCAGGGACAGGCAGCAGGCGTGGGAGAAGAGGTGCTAGGTTTTTTCCTCCCCAGCATCTAAAACTAGGTAATTATATTTAAAAACTGTGTTGTTAAACCAAAAAGGAAATAAGTGAAAGTAAGGACATACCAGAATTAAGGTAGCATGATTTATTGACACATGCAGTAGGTAACTACATATATTTAATTATATATTAAGTGCAAGCTGGATTTTTAGTATACATTTAATACAGTGCATGGCATAAGCTCATACTGGTTTTGTATTTGTCTGGAGTTGCGTGCTAATCATTAGAAAACTCTCCCACAAGCATTTCCTGCTACAAAAGGCCAAGGAACTGAAATACCCCAATGAACTTTGGAACCAGACTTGGCACAATGCGTTAAGAAACTCAGAGAAGGAAGGGAGATAAATCACAGCAGACCAGGCACCATCCAGATGAAGAATCCCCAATTAATGATAAAGCAGGTATGTCAGAAATAAGGAAGGATTCTTTTTTGCGGCCTTTTAAATAAATCATATATACTTAACACCTTCCCAGATGTCCCTCTCATGCTTTATCATCTGAGGAAAACAAGACAGTAACAGTAGTGAGAAACTCGTTAATGTCTTTTTTCTCCCCCCCTTATATCTTACATTCTTTCTTTCTGTTAAGATGCTGAGTTTTTTGTGCTGTATTAATAAAATCCATGTTTTGTGGATGTTTACTGACCAGAGTGATGAGCCCCTTCCTGAACATGTGTAGCACAGGACAATTTTACCTACATGATCACAATTCCTGTTTATATTTCCCGCCCTCCGAGTGCTTGGCTTTTTAACTTCCATGTCCTTTGAAGGCAGGAGCTTTTAAAAATTATGCAACTTAAAACTGAAGGCGAAAGGCCACTGGGATTACCAAATTTCCCAAAGACTCCTGCCTTTTGAGGGCTAGAGATGAACTCCTTGGAGAAGGTGTTCAGAGGAGATCTTTCCAAGCCCAGGATGGTAACACCCAGCGGATGCTGCCAGGGGATCAGCTGGAGGGTTGGCCAGCAGGACGTGGTGTCGGGAATGTGAATGTCCTCTGGAGCCTCCCACCAGGATACGTGCTCCTGTGTGCTGTGATGCTGCTGAAACCTGCCACTTGCATAAGCACAGGAAATTGCAAGGCAGCTGTGCTAGTGCCCGGATGTCCAGAGCCCATGGCACATTCCTTGCCCCAGTGGTTCCTTGACCTTTTATTAAGACCTCTGTTAAAAAAAAAAAAAAGAAAGAGGCAACAAGACGTAAAATTTTGAACTATTGAGCTGGGCTACATATGCTTGTAAACAGCATAAACAGCCCAGGCAAGCCATAGCCACAAAGAGTACACTACTTGTATTTGTCTATTTGTTTTTAATCAGTGATTTCCAGTATCACTTTGGACGTGCAGAGGTAAAGTCTTCTAGAGAGGTGCTAAAAGCTGTATGCATTCCTTGATTGCTTTAATGCACTGTCATTGTAACACAACATCCACCTTCATGTAACCTTTCCAGAGGGACCAGTGCAAGTCCAGCTGTTGCAGTGCTGTCACCGGTGCAGATAACTCACGCAGTTCAGTCTTGTACAGCATTGATGGCGAAGCAGAAAAGAGTGGCTTGTGTGAAAATAACAACTTGATTTGAGGCTTTTAGTCCTGAATTCTGCACATCCTTTGTTTCATTTTCTTCTGTGTTAGACTCTTTTTCATGTAACATTTAATATGATTCCCATGTGAAATTTGCTCTTTAATGCTTGCTAATAAATAAGTATATAATTACCCTGACTCCTATCAGAGCTAATACAGTTGAACAAACTTCCTGAAAACCAAAAAAACATGTACATTACACAGCATGAATGAGCGTCCATAAACACCCCAACTCCAAGATCTGATTTACAGCAACACACGGGTGAGAACAGACACTGAGGGGTACCCCAGACAACTATGACAGTGGAAACAGAGAGGGGAGGGAGGACAGGGTATAACCAGTAATTGAATGATGATGGTTGGGTGGACAAGGGGATGAAAACAAAAAGACCTTCCAGTATAGAAACCAGAGTGAAGGCGATGTGTAGGTGGTCGTGCTGTGGTTTCAGGCAGGTAACCGATGCTGTCCCAGCCCCTTTGGGGTCATGTAGAGCCCAGCCATCTCAACAGAGGTGAAAAATACCGAAATACGTTCCTTCTTTATCTTCCCTCCTTCTCTGATTTTCTCCTGGGAGAGAGCTCCTTGGCTATTTCACACTTTATTTGTCCACTTTGTCTTTGTGGTCACTGCCTGCATTTCTGTGCACACACAGCCAAATGTCTTAGCCTGAAGGTGAAGTCAACCAGCTTTTTCGGCTGATTTACTGATCTTGAAAGTACTTCATGAAGGGCCTCTTCTCCTTTGACCCATGAAGGTATATAGTTAACCTTAACGTCACTGAAGTCATCACTCATGGGGATACAGCACTTGCAAAGTTCACTTTGCAATGAAAGTCTCTATAAACACTGCATCCAAGATATGCTTCGTGTTTATGCTGAGAAGATTTAAAGACAAAAACCCTGAAGAGCTCACATGTAGGTTTAACAGTGCTAAGTCGAGGTAATTGTTACATATATTCCTGATTAGTGAAATTCAGTTTCCAGTAGCTTAACGTCGCATTTGTGATGAAGAGCAAGTTGCCATTCACAGCCACAAGAAAGTCTTACTGGCAAACACTGTTTGACATTTCTCTATTAAGACAGGATGCAGTGGTCCTATTTTTTCCCAATTTGACTTAATTAAAAAAAAAAAAAAAGAAAAACATCTCAAAATGGCCATCAGCAGCATGACATCTCTTTGGTTTTGCACAGAGGTGGGTGGGTTTTTTTTTGTCCCAGTCCTTCTTGGATAGATGATCGTGTAGCACCTAGCACCCCGCTACATGTGGGATGCTACCCACCTCTGCTCCCCTCATGTGAAATATCGACACTGTGTAGAGTCAATGTAGCAGTAAGAAGTGCATCGCAATTTTCCGTAAGACCTAAAATAAAAGGGAATATCTAAGACCTAAAATAAAAGGGAATATCTCAGTTTCAAAGCATGCTATAGTTCACATTATATGGTTTCTGGATGTAATTCCCTGTAGGAGTGAGGAACATCAGAAAATGCCACGTGCAGCAACATATGGTAACCAAAATAAGAGGATAATTTCCATCAGTGCTCTACGGTGCTCCCCCCTGTCAGCAAAATAAGAGTCTAGGAGAAACTATGAGTGAAGACTTAATTCCCAGCAACGTCAATTAAAAAGAAAACAAAATCCCCGTTGACAGTGGGACGTGAGCATCATGCGGGGGTGGGTGCAGGAGGCCTTGGCGTTCACCCACGGGAACTGTGTAACCAAATATCTGAGGTGCTGAGTTAACTGTTTTTCCAGTCACTTCCAATAGCTCCCGCAGGCATGACTGTGCCTGTCCTTTAACTTATTTTTCATGTACTTGAAATAAGCACAGTGACACGTGACTACCTTTGAAATAAAAAAAGAAGTAGATGGAAGGGTCCTTGAAAAATAAGGAAAACCAGTGATTTTTGTCTTTCTACTGACTTAAACTAATCTGCAGTGACTCTGCCTACTGAAGACCTGACCAGAGATGTTAATAAAATAAGCATTTTGATGAGGTTTTATAGCTAGCATATGTCTAAGTGAGTAACCCACTCACCAGATAATCTACAAACTGTGGACTAAGCAGCCATTAAGCAGATCCTTGAAACTATGTCCTTGGATAACCCACATTCTCAGAAAACCAACATAAAATCTGAAGTGAAGGTGTGTGAAATATGAGGAGGGATTTGGGGGCTGGAAAGAGTTTTTGGAAAATGGGCAAACAAGTTGCAGCAGAGCTCTTGGAGGGCAGGGTGCTTTGGGATGAAACTTCCATGGGGGTGCCAAGTTCACATACTTATCACATTTTACTGATGAGTCACAGCTTTTTCTTTAGTTTAGCAGATAATCTGCAGACTGCACACATAAAAATAAAGGATTTTGGTTGCTCTTCACAACTTGATTATACATGGAAAATTAAATTAATAAAATTTCTCAAGCTTTTGTGGTTCTATTTTTAGCACCAAATTTCAGACTCTTAGAATGTTCCACTCTTTTCACAGTGGAAAACAACTCCACGCTGTCTGAAGAGAGATCTCTGCAAAACGTTTCAGGTTGTCAGGTTTGCTGGTCTCTTACACCAGGAGTGCTCCAACAATTGCAGTGGAAGGATTAGCACAACATTTGACTTACAAAGACATCCTGTGGTTTCTTATTCCTGTCAATTAGCACATTATTCTTCCATGAAAGATGAGGGCTCTGCACATATAATTTCATTTGCAAATTAAATGTTTCCTGTTAGCCAGTAACAATACCTGACAGTTAAATAGAGGCACCGCTGTGGGAGGCAAAATGCTGACCAGAGGAAGCTACTTCAACAAAGGCAGAGAAGGCAAGCCAACAATAAGCAGATGTTTTCAATGAAAGACACTGCTAAGCAGAGGCATGGCTTGGCATCGGGCTCTTGAGTGAATTTTCTCGTCTTTGGAAAGGTTGATAGATGACCGGTTGGTTCAGAAACAAAGACACCCCTAGAGTACCCATTAATGGTAAGGGCAACAGGAGGTCGGTTGGAGGTTGTGGGTTGGGTGTTTTCCCTTTTCCTTCAGTGTGATACATTCCTTCTCATGGTCTTTCCTACTCTTGGTATGTTATGAGTGAACATTAATGCAATTATAGTCACCAAATGAGGAAATCTTTGCGAGCAATGGCCAAACATATGCCTACGTGACTTTTGCTTTGTACACTAAGAGGCACGTACTGATTACTGACAGATGAGGTTTAGCCCATAAATTCAATGATGTGCAGAAATAATCTGATAAACTCCTTCTCCGCCACTACCTGTCCCAGTGGAACAAGGTTTAAGTGGGTAATACTTTTCTGTTTTAAAGCTGGTAAAAAGTAAAAAAAACAACCAAACAAACAAACAAAACCCCACACCAAACCAAAACAAAAAAAACATAACCCCCCAAAAAAACCCAACCAAAAAACCCCAAAACAACAAAGTGAAGACAGCTCATATGTACCCGGGGAGATACGTTTTACATGTCAAATATCCAAAATCTTTCCCATCGCAGTCTTCAACTCCTTCGTGTCTGTAGCCATCTCCACAGTAAGCACGGCGGCATCCTAGCGAAAAATACAGAAAGAAATACCCTCAAGGCACTTCATATGTAAAAGAGACAGGTGAGGTAAGTGGCTTTTTAAGGGTAAACCATAAACCAAGGCATTGGGGGATGGGGGGGTGGGGAGGCATCCTGTAAGAACTGTCATAGGAGGAGCAATATTTTTCACCACAAAAAATACTTTTTTTTTAGTCTAATTTCAATTACCAAGGGAAAGAATGGTTAACAACTAAAAATAATTACTACAGAAACCCTAATGACAACAGCATTATTCTAATAATTAGTATTACCATTACCCACTATTGCACAGTATCTATCTATGCATGCCTACTGCGAGTGAGTTTCCACATATGAACAGAATTATGCAGCCCTATTTCCTGTCCATTAAAAAAAAGAAAGCATGTAATGATTGACTTGTGTATGAGCTGGCCTTGTGACATTTTTTCATGGTGACTGGCACGTAGGATGCAATCGCATGTGGGCTTGTTTGCCATTTTAGCAACTGGACTTCGCTTTTGATGTCTTCAACGTTCTGAGTGTGACTTTATAACTTGAAAAAATTTAGCTAAAATCCCTTGACATCTTCCTGGAGACACTATTAGGCAATGAGTGAAAGGACACTCAAGAATAGGAAGTTTGTAAGAGTTCAAGGTGGTTATTTACAAATAAAACCGATTCACTAATTGCACCAAATATCTGTTTTTTAGAAATTGATGCTTCTAAGCACAACGAGCCTATTGTACAATTAAATCCACTTAAGATTTGGTTAACCTTGTTTTGTTTACCTGTGTAGTGCACAGTAACATGATGTCCCTCCAGATGCACAATGTACAGTTTTGCAGGCACTAGAACAAATGAACATTATTTTCCTGCATGTTTGTTCCATTCCCCACGGTTGATTGCAAATTCTAATTGAATCATATTCTTGTGCTTGGAGCCTGGAGAGCTCATGCTCTTGTGTTGGATTACTCTGCAGTCAGGCAAGCTTAGAGGGGCATTCGTTTATATGTCTTCCTATAACTGCTGAAACGGAATTGCCTTTGAAATGCCTTTCCTGTTGCCAATGAGAAGTTAACTGGGATTCCTAAGTTACAAAGGGAAGGGTGGCGATGGATAGGTGGATGGACAAACTCAGCTATAACCGAGAGTAGCAAACCTGCTGTCTGTCAGGTGTAGGTGTTGGAGAACGCTGCGCCCTGGGGAAGGAATCGGGTGGGAAAGTAGCTGACAGTGAGAAGCGAAGGTTGCCACAGCTGCCTGTAGGCTCTTTGCTATCCACAACCAGCAAGGCGAAAGGAAGATTGACTCAACAGGAATCAAATATTATATAAACCTAATAGTGAAGGTCGTGGGCTGACACCTTGCCTTGAATAACAAAATCCAAAGTGGTTTTACTGGACCGAGGAGCTGGCTTACAATTAGAAACAGCCAGCACCAGCGTCTGTCCCAAGGGGTTTTGTGGTGCCCTGTGAAGGTACGCTGCATCTTTTAGCCAGAAAGCCGGCAGCCCCTGAGGAAGGTGTATATATAAACCAGCTGCTGGATTTGGCCTCTGAGATGCAGTGGTTTCCTTCTGACTGCAGACACCTCTGCACAGTGGGGGACATGGTCCTCAATGGGGATGCATGAGAAGCTCTTGGGGTCCCCTCGGTCTTGTGCTGATGTGTGCCATCCCCATGCACAAAGGACCCCAGGTTTTGCACTGTGGCCATTGCACCTTCCTCTCCCAGTGCCTGCACTCGATGCACAAGCTGCGCAAACTCCCCTGAGTGAAATACTTGTGTGCTTTACACAGCGGAGCACCCCGCGGAAACAACTAATGAACCTTCCAGGGAGGAAAAAGGCTCCTCCTGACACACTGTAACTTACTTATACAGTCATCAGTCACAACTGCGTTGCCATCGTCGCACTCTTCCCCATCCTGTATGATCCCATCTCCGCAGGTGCTGCCAGGCTCGAAGCGGTAATCCACGGGATAGAAAGGGGTGAGCTGGCCAAGCAAACACACAGTGGTTACCAAACGCACCATGAGCAGCCTGGCTGGCATGCAGAGCTGAGGGGATGTGGGAGGCACATCCTGCCACCGGGTTTTCATATTCCGCTATTTGGTGGTTCATGGGGTTTAGACAGAATATTATTCAAAGTCCAGTGGACACAAGAAGGATCCTGCTGCTGATTTCAGCAGCACTTAGCTTAGCTCCTTGAAGCAATAAAGAAGTGCATAGTTTTGGTTTGCACAGTTTGTGTTTTCCTGAGACTCTGTACCTTGTCGAGTTTTGCCTTATTTTGTGTTAAATCAAAAAATGCTCTTTACTATCGCAATTCCCCGAACTCAGCCCTAGTTTGTTCAGCAGTAGAGCCTGGTTCACAGGGAGATTACCAAAACCTGCAACACTGATGAGTTAATGCTTCAGTAATTAAGGCTCCTGTGAAGAAAAATCACAGAATTAGGTACAATTGTGACAGTGCTCAAAAATGAGCTTTTTCTCCATTTGCTGGCTTGATTCTGTATGACACTTTAAGTACAGAGGTATGTGCTGTATTTAAAAATGAAACATACACTCAACGAGTTTTCTGAGATCACAGTCATATTTTCACCTGGACTGGGAGCCATCCAAAGGTATCCTTGAAATACAAAGATCTCTGATCTCTTCTGAAAGCCAAGGCATTTTCAGTGGTTAACCGGTCCAATTCGTCTTGATTATTCACCACAAAAATCTGGGGCAGAGAAAAAGAGGTGATTAGTAACCCTCTCAAAAAGTATTTCGGATTGTCACGGAATCTAGTTTTGTAAACTGGCGTATGTATCTGCAGATAAGTAAATAATTGCACAGAAAAACTCTTTGGTTGTTTTCAGAAACAGAATGGTGTGAGAACTTCGTCCATGGACTGCCAGACCGTAAGAGGCTCCTTTGGGACTGGTAAAAAGAGACACAAGTTTCCGAAGGAGAACGGTCTTTCCTGACCCCCCAGCTATAGCTCCAATGGCCCCTATTTCAAAATCCACATCCACGGGTAATGATCGTGGGAATACTCTGCACAATCAGCACTGAGGAAGAAAATCAGTTGCTCAAATGGTTAGATGCTGGAACAATTGCAAAATCCATATGTGCATATGTGCTTTATGTGGGTTTGTCTGTAATTTTTTGGGCATGTTCTTGGCTACAAAATAAATAGCTCAATGCAACCTTCACTTGTCTTTTATTACCTTATACTTTGTTTAGATTTAGTTGGCACTGAAATGCATGTTTCTTTACACGCATATGCTTCAGTCTAAACCAAAGTCTTCAATTAAAAAGGAAAAAATCAGTTAAAAATGGAAAAATTAGGACGAGCTGCTCCCTTACCAATTTTTTTTTTAATGTCTCAGTCCCTGAAATTGGCTGTAAGGGGCATTAGGAAATAATATCTTCCTTCAGCAGCTTAATCAAATTAATTTTAACAAGATTCAAACCATTGTTAAATTAAGAAAAAGCAAATGGAATGCTTCTAAACAAAATGGATTTAGAGCTGAGCCTGATTCCCACCAGCATAAACAGAATTGGCTCTTTTTAAAACAAATTACCCTGTATTTTTTACATGGCAGAATATTCCCATAGCTCCTGACAAAGGCCAATTTCATTAAAGAAGCACTGGGGGGGGGGAAAAAAAGCCTTCAGCTTGAATGAAAGAAAGCAAAGAAATAGAAAGCCAGCAAAGAACTGATTCTGTAATTGTGTTCAGAAGCTCAAGTCCCAGCCCCTGAGCTCTAATTTCTCTTGAAATCAATAGCAGATCTGTGCTCTCTGGAAATCTCTGATACAGGTACTGGCCTATGAAATTGCAAAAGACTCAGAAAACCAGAATGACCCTTAGCCAGTGACAGAAAACCAGCGCTTTGGTTCCTAGCCTCTCCATTCCTCCGGCAGTGCGAGCACTGGAGGGGTTGATGGGCGAGCGGGTGACCGCACTGGGGGTGCGCTGCGGTAGGGTGCTGCTTTGGCAAACCGTGCAACACGGGGGGACTGGGGGGCACATGTCCCTGGGTCTTTTCCATGGGCAGCTAAAGCAACCCTGACAGTAGTCGTCAGGTGGCACAAGGCAAGCCTCAAAGCTGCTACAGGGGGATCTGAACAGAATAAATAATAGCAATCATGGAATAGAATAGAATCATAGAATCACTGGGTTTTACGCTCGAGGGAGTAAAACCAACCGGGCAGGCAAAGAGGGAGCACTGCTCTGCAAGCGCTCTGCTTTCAGAGCTGGGGCTTGCCTCTGCCATCCCTTGTTTCTGAGAACAGAAGTGGCACTTGATCATCATCAAGCGAGGGGCATAGAGTTAGTGTAGGGTACATAATAGTGTAGGGAGTTACACTCTCATGACCAATTTTTAAGATCTAATATGAACTTTTGCCAGATGGAGGATGGTCGTAAGACCTTGACAGAATATCACAAGCCTTAGACCTTGTCCTGTGAGTTCTCCATGGTGTGATGTACATGGTAGTTTTCAGCAATAGTGTGCAGCATGATGTGAATTTCACCTTTATTTCATGCACTTGCTTCTGTCACAATTATGTTTTAAAAAATAATGGGGCTTTCTTTTGCAATGCCAGACAGACAGGGATGAGCAGCTGCCAAGGCTTGCAGCACACTCACGCATAAGATTGAGTTCAGTGACCCGGTTTAATGGACGGTGTTGTGAGTATGCCCCTCTCACACACTCTCACATCTCTCAGCGTGACAGATGGGAAAGTTAACAAAGCTAATCGCTGCTTATTGTCATTCAGAGACGACCAGGCACTGTGCAATATCCACTTGCTGGGAGTGGAGAGGCTGGGCTATGCTGGCACACAGCAGCAAGGTAGCATTTTCATTGCTGATGAAGTGCTACCACGCACAGAATAATAAGGCAGGGACCAGCTGAAGGAAAAGTACAGAAAGAGTATTTACAAAGCCCAAACAAATCAAACATGAAAGATTGCTAGGCCGCTTTCCACCAATCACTTGTCCTTTAAAGTACTTTGTCCTATTTGCTCATAAAAATGCTTTCCAGAAGGCTAGAGATTGAAATGAGCTATTTAAAGTGTATGTCTACAGTAAAGAGCTCAGGAGTCTGACTCCCATGGTTCGTGGAGAGTCCGTTTTGGTCCAAGGTAAAGGGTCTGTGCTTTGAAGGAAAGTTCTATCACCTGTGTGAAGTGCTTGACCTCAGTATTCAAGTCTGAAATCACTGTCGTTGCAGAAGAAGATACAACAAATAAGCAAGAAAGAGATGCTTATTTCACTGACCAATCTGATATATATTTCAATATACTCAAAAATAACAGATCATTTATATACAGTAGGAGAGGGAAGAAAACATCCTCAGCTTGAAAAAAGGTTTCTAAACACGTGCTACATTACTGATGGTGTGAAACAGCTGCATTTCAGCACCTCAATCACACAATCCTCAGACTAGTTATGAGACCAGACTCTTTTGCACCGACCTGACCTTAGAGGTTGTGGATACTAGAAATAACATATTGCCCACAAACAGACATCTTCCCTGTTAAATCCAAAATTCTAGTGAATACACCACCTCTAATAATTAAAATACTTAAGAATTGCTCACATCCCTCAGAAAACCTCCTTACCGCAGGGACTTTTGGATAACTGTGTCCAAATACAGGTTCCTCATGTGGCGGGTTATTCGCATGTTGTGGGGATCTGCAGAGACATCTGCCTGGGGGACCTGGAAGTCCTCTTTCCCCTTTTGGTCCTATTGCAAATTGCCCTAGGAAGCAAAATACCAAGTTGCATTGTTAGGAAGTTAACACACAAAACACAAAGGCAGCCTTCCTGGAAAAAGTACAGGTCAGGTAGAGATAGGCATCTATGTAAATTTTCAGAGATGCACATCTGCCACCAGATCCACTGGGAAATAAAGGAAGTGTTTAGCAGAACCACCGATTTCAGCACTTCAGGAGAAAGACCAGAGTTTGTGCAACAGTCCCTTCTGTTTTTTTATTTTTTTTTTTTCAGATCACACTTAAAATTTTTCTGCCAACTTTACAGAGAAAAAGATAGTCCATTTTCTTAGGATTTCCAGATATATGACAGCCTGTTTGAAGATACAGAATTTCAGGTCATGATGAACACACAAATCGCTCTACAGCACCTATGAACCAAGTTTAGTAGAGTCAGAATCTGTGGACATCCAAAATGTATTGGACTTGTGCATTTATGCAACCACTTGAGCGATGCTGTCTCAGAGGTTTCTGTACAAGAAAACCCAACCACAAATACAGGAGCGCCACAAATAAAAAATTTTAAAAATACTGCTTTTTGACTTTCAGACTTTGGCAATGATGACCTACTCTGCAGAATTAGACTGTGAGCCAACATGTTCATACTGCAAGCAGTGATATCATTACAGAAATGTCATTTAGGAACAGAATTTATATTCTGGAGGAAAAAGATGAACAAGCCTGTCACATAAACTTTATGTGGATGGAATAAAGCCTTTAAAAAATAATCTCAAGATTCTGGCTGCCTTCCCATCAGCATGGTGAAAATTCTGCCCTCTGCAAACTTCCAGCTATTTTACCCAGGACAAAGATATTTCGTAATGGGAGATGTGAGATATGTGAAGAATTTGAAGCAGCCCCCATCTTCACAGATGTACTATTTCCAGACCACCAGAAAGGAAAGACTTCCTGCCCACTGATGTAAGCAAGGGAAGAAAAAGGGAAAGTAAAATGGAAGAGCTCATCAAACAGATCAGCTGCAGTGCAAGCAGCTGTTGTCCATTTGAGGCAACAGTCATTTCCAACTGGTTTTGTTTTTCTTTTCAGGTACTTCAGTATATATCCAGGTTGAGAAAACCCTACCTGAGAATTCACTGTCACTGAACATTGTGGGTCATGTATTGTCCTTCATGTCTATGCTTGGTCTCACAAACTTCCTGGAGTTCATGCCCATGTGTAGCTTTGAAGCTGTATGATTATCAGAAGATTTTTCTCATGATTTCTACAACACACACAATTGCAGTGAGCATAGGTCTACAGCACTTAACTAAAAAGAGAGGGTTTTTTTTTTCACCAACCCTTTTTTTCGCCTCTGACTCCTATCCCTTTCATTCTCTTCCTTCTTTTCCTTACTGTCATTGTGACTTGAATCTCATCTGGTTTTCTTTTACACAGCTGCACAGGGTGAGTATGTCCTGGCTGATTAGAAATCACAATCTTTCACTGTAAGCCAGGGTATCTGGAGAAGCAGCAGACCTTTGATGATGAAGATTATCTAGTCCCTCCAAGGCTGCCAGATGGCTTTTCATCATCCCCATCTACCAAAGTCCCACAGGTACCACATAGGTCATGTTTCTGGTTTCATTTGAAACATCAGAAGCCATAATGTAGGCTTTAAAGTAAGGTATAGAGTCCTTAAAATGCACAAGGATGGCATGACTTGCCTTCAGGAGAAATCCTCTCCTTGATGTCAGTGGAGAAGCAAACAAAGCCCTGCAGCGCTTTTTTGTAGGGGGGCTATGTGAGTGTGCGTGATTAGTCAGGAATGGCTGGGGAGCAGGGACACTGTTTAGGAAATCACTTGATATCCTGCTTACCTGATCCTGAAGGTCCAGGGGGGCCCGGCTGGCCAGAAGGACCAGGTCTTCCAGGTGGACCCATGATACCCGCAGGTCCAATGTCTCCCTTTAGTCCCTAGGAGAGAGGAGATATCAATTTATTTGCTAAGCTATTAATAACACACAAGCTCTTCCAGCCATTGCTGTCTTCCCTTTCAAGAAAGCCAAGACATTTTCCAGTAGGACCATGCAGCATGAACTTCATATCCACCACCCCAGGGAAGAGGTGCTGTCCTCTTCTATGTGGAGACAGAAATGCATTTTGAGGCAGGACTTCTAAAAGTGAACAGTCCCAGCAGATCTGCTCTGTGTGGAGTCAGGAATCACTCTGCTCTGACTCCAGTCATTTGTTGACCTTTCTTTAAGGATGCCTTTTTACCCCTGCTAGCTCTCTAGAAGTCCGTGCAGCTCAGAAAGTAAGGGCCGGTGGGGCTGAAATAGCTGATCCTGGAAATTCCTAGTTACTGCGCTAAAACACAATGGGCCAAAAAAGAGAAAATCCACTGAGCCATCAGCAACGGCTTCCACAGTGGCATTTCCCAGTTTTAGGGTGTCGTTTTTCAGAAACACACTCGTGACTTCGAGGGCCACACTGTTTTCAGAAGTACTTTAGGTGCCTGGACTCCTGTATCTCCTTGACTTTCACTGTGGGTGTAGCTATGTTTACAAAACATTGCAAGGAAAGCAAGGGCTTGGCTTTACAAAGTGCAAGCTAGTGTCTGGCAACAGCATCCTGACAAATGGTGTCCCTCCAAAATGCTGTATTACAAACATGTGGGAGATGAGCTTAACACACAGGTACCACACAGTAGTTCATATTCTGTAAAATCAGTCCTAATTTGACTCATGGGAGCTTGTTTGTGCAGCCATACCCTTAGACATTTAGAAGTTTCACCCTAGAACTGTTCAGCACCACCCTATTTTTGGTCCTGAATTTAATATGGTGACACTAATTAAAAATAACTATATTTATCTTCCTGCTCATATACTCTCCAAGGCTTGGCTTTCTCAGCTTTGTGTTTCAGAAGTGTATTACATTCCTTAAAGTTTAAATATCCAATTTGATTTTCATGTAACAGCATACATTATTTAGCTTAACGAAAATGATGTATGCTATGTAAGCCTTCCTTTAATGACAAAGGAGATGAGTTCCTTGAAGATGGTGTAATTCCAGGTCAATGTGCATTCACAGACTCATGATGAGCGGTTGCATGTCTAATTTCAGAGTAATGAAGCATATATAGTAAGTAATATATGCTAAAATAATTTGTTGTTGTATAATATGTTGTATCCCATGGATACATTTGAATGTCACTTGCACCATTTCAACAGAGGAAGGTTGATTTTGCCATGGCCCATAAAGAACTAATTGAATATTTGCTTTGTTTAATCCTATTAGGTAAGCTCTGTGCCATCAAAATATTCCAGGATTTATGTGAATGTCAGCGATGCTGATCCCTAATTACTTCTTACATTATGCAACACAGAACTGGCAGACCAGGATTTTGTAGCCCCCAAGAAGACTGCAGGAAATCTCTTTCCACCATGCAATAGTGACCTGGCAGAGGCAAGCCAGGGCCAGTTGGACATGTACTGCCTGAAAACCAGCTGTCTGCTGTGTCTCCTGCTGTGGAGGAGTGATTGCTTAATGCTTTCTTGTTTAGCACAGATAGATTACATAATAATGGCAGAGATTTATATTAAATCTCTTTGCTTTGTTTCTTTTCACCTGCACCCATGGCCTTCAGAAAAGCTTTTCCAAAGGACAGTATTTATATTCCTCTCCCTTCTTTCAAAGTAACATTCTATAAAGCCCAAGTCATTCCTCCTTATCGAGGTTGAAACCCTAAACTTGCTCCTTAGGGTCAGTTGCCAAGTTAAGAATCTTGGGGTGTTACACCTCAGTTAGAGGGCAGTGAGGCTGTGGCTTGTGACTCCCACCTCCTGGCCACCTTTTAGGAAGAGCCTGCCCCAGAGGCAGGGGAGAGCTGAAGAAGCCAGTGAGGTAATCAAGATGTATCTCAAAATGGAAGTGGAAGTGACACCTTCCTAATTTAGCTGCTTTTATCTTGGGCTGTCAGCTGGATCAAGAGGCCGGAAACGGCCCCATGTTGTTGGAAACCTCAGCTGAACAAACCTCTCAGCTGAACAAGCAGCCAAACTACAGCACTTAAAGGCAGCAGTCACAGCACCTTAAAATGTCACCCTCAAGTGTTTTCAAAGGATTAGAAAAGAAGAAAGGAAATAGCAAGTTCACCAATTACAGAAGGAAGCCCAGTTTTCCTACAGAAGATCAATGCCGAAATTGCTTTCAAGGCATCTGAAAGAGGTCTGTGTACTGAGCCTTGGGCTTGGAAATCCTGATTTAGGGCCAGACTGTAGATCTCTTAGTCACACTGATTGTTGCCTTAAATTATGGCATGCCTTACGTCACCGCTTTTTGATTAAGACTGTGTAATGTGACAAAACTCCTAAGGTCAAGGAAAGAGCGCACTGTGTTCATCTGCAGGTACAGTGTCTTCTCTTTGCGTTATGCTACAGAAACATATTCCGTGCATGTTACTTTGTCAGTGCAGAAGAGCACAGTTTCAAAACAAAAAAAACCAAAAAAACCAAAAGAGCAAAGAACATGCTTCAGCTTTTAAAATCTGACAAATCAAGGACAAAAAAAAATTCTTCTGGGTCATCTAGCAGACTTACATTGTACATACGTCTCCTACTTGGCGACCTATTATTCCCTCCCAACACCCGAATTTTCCCCACACTGGCTATTCTTTCACTTCAGATATTAGTTGATGTCATCAGAGCAACAGTGAAGCAGACATGTGCCTCTGTTTGCAAGGCTGGGCATAACCAGGCTGCAAATGAAGTGCTTTCAGCTAAGCCCATTAACCACAGCATCTACAAGCTCCTGTATCAGAGCAGATGCACATTAAGACAAAGGTCAGTCCAGTGAGAACAGGTTGCCTTCCCTGCTCTGCAGGTGGCAATTCAGAGCATGGGGAACTGATCTACTTTGTACCCCCAGTATCATTGCTTAAAATGAATACACAAGGCAAGGTGCACTCAGAGGCCTGTTTGGTGACTTCTAACAGGTAACTATATCAATATTGCCACCTGCTCCTTGGAAAATGCTGTAGTAGAGGGGTCAGTATCAATTTACACACAATTTCTGGTCTTTACAATTCATCTGAAAATCTGAGAAAAATACTCCTACCAGCATAATTATTTTGAGCCCTAAATAAGGACCATTTGCCAACCATCCCATTTTTGAATGACTTCCATACAAAATTACCATTCCTTCAGGTCACTGTGACTCTTCCTGACCTTTCTCAAAGCAGAATACATCCCTGGCATGCAGTATGATTGTGAGAACTACCATACAAATATCCAGTATAACAAATCCATCTTGGTTTAGTGTTAACAGAGGAAATGGGAGAGAATGTTATAGTGCTTTGGTTCTTTGCACTGCGTGTCAGACATCTCCAAGGCCTAATGGCTCTGGAAGCTGATCTGTGTTGACTAACATTTTGGCCTGGGCAAAGCCCGACTCGATCAAACTGTACAGCAGAAAGCATCCTTCAGGTGGGCCTGGCAGCAAGGGCAGAGCCGGAATGGGCACTGGATGCACACTTGGTGCATGTGCTAGAAATCAGAAATGTATTACAGCGTAATACAGGACTGAGGTCTGGATGGAGGGGTTTTCACTGCCACAGGCCACGAACCAGTTTAATCCATTACAGTAAGATCTTTTATGTATGGGTCACTACTGCCAGTGCACACAAACAGTGTTTTTCCTAGCAGTAGTGCAGCTTTTTGCAGTGGTAAGCCTGGAAGAAAATTCACAGGTGGGCAAAGGGATGTTGCTTGCAAGATGCTGATGTTGCCTCTCTTCATGGAGCTGATGAGAGAAGGGCTATTTTTTGTAGCATCCACAACAATCCCTCCCTCATTCAGAGTCCCAGAAAGCCAGCGTGTCCCTACAAACCTTCCTTTGCTCATCCCAGGAGGAACCTTTTTTCGGTAGGGGCAGAGGATGGCACCTCGGCAATCTGAAATGTGTTGAATTTGGCCTATATCCCATTTGCCATTGCAGCCTACCATACTGCCTGTAAATTGAGTAGCCCTGTTCCCTAAGTCAGCATCAAGGCCAGCGATCTACAAAGTGTGGGGCCCTATGGAGTTACATCCCACACTGCCTGAGACCTGGATCTTGTGCCAGCTTGTCCAGCCATCAGGTGGACTTGGGACCGTAGCTCTGTGTCACTTAGGCTCTAAAGGTGGGGTTCGAGGTCTGCTCAAGTTATATTCAATGAGTTCATTACCAAGCCATGGAAAATAGAACTTTCCTCATGCTGCGCAGCCAGGGAGCTGAATGCTGCAGATAAGGCTTCAGCCCCAAAGCTGGGACTTTAACTCCTGTGCAGCCTGTGCATGTGTGTGGGTTGTTTCAGGGCTTCTGTCTGCTCCCACTGTGACACAGTGCATGGTACCATGAAAACACAGACTGCACAGTTGTACACCATGACTGCACAGATACCATGAGTCACGGGAAGAAGAAACACCATGGTCCTACTTGTTTGCCTCGTTTTCCGGGTCTTCCTATAGGTCCTCTGTGTCCTGGTACTCCAGATTGTCCCTTTGGGCCCATCTCTCCCTTGGTGGGTGCAGAGGAAAGGAAGGAGGACATAAGCAAAGAAATGCACGTTACCTTGGTTATACCTGTCTTATACAAGACAGTAGATGCATTGTGCTTTCATTCACACATTTCCTCTAGACAATGCTAGCACCATTTCTTATAATCCAAAATATAATAAAATATTTTAAAACATCCATAAAGTAAAAAAATCTCTCATAATTTACCCAAATTTCCCTGAAAAATCCTTTCCTAAACAGGAAGGCAAATGGAGAGATCAGAAACATGCTCAGAGATTTGGAGAGGTCAAGGCTAGCAAAACTCTCTGATTCCTTGGCAGTATCTTGCTTTGCTGTTGCACATATAACAAAATCATTCAGGGAAAGGGAGGTGAAGTCACTCGTCTTCTAGCCTCCTTAGAAGTAACCATTATTTACTCATCCTAATTTCAGAGGTAAGATGTGATTATATCATAAAATTATCCACCCATAAGCCAATATATGAATTTTGATTGGTTTTCAAGTACAGAATAACAATGACATAGAAACTGGTCAGGGTCATCACTGTTATTTTGTAGCAGTGCCATTTCAATTCAGGGGATCAAGAAAGAAATATTTATTAGCTTCAAGTGAATAAAACCTGAACAATTAGGGCAATTATGAATCTATAATCAAGAGTTTGAAACAGGAGGAAGATTATGACCAAACCAGGTTACTGGGAAAAAAGAGAAACAATAAAAAACAGCTACATCTCAGAATTTTTTCCTAAGATAAAAAGCCTGAAGAATTTGATCAAGTCCAACTGTTGGTCACTAAGTCCAGCAACACCTCCAGTGCCTTATGCTTTCCAGGACATCCCTGAAGCCATTCATTGACCCTATGCCAGCACTTAACACAACTTCCCATTACATCACACCCACTTACTTTTTGTCCCAGCATTCCAGGGAAGCCTATTTCTCCCTACAGAGTGAAAGAAAAAAAAAAAAAAACCAACATCAAAAAATGGAGCAGAGTAATTTTTGACAAAGCAGCACCTTGCTTGAATGGAATTAAAAAAGTGCCATGTACTGATATTGGTTAAAAACATGCACTGTGATTCAGCACTGTGGGTGATGCAGTAGGTGGAGAACTATAAGCAAAATTTTCCTGTAGAGCCTCTTGTGCAGTAACACTACCCTTCCATCTGATCCTCTGCTGCCTGCTTCCTCTTCTCTGGCAAAAGCATCCCTGTTTTGTGTCTACAGGCAACCCTGCTACTTGGACAACTCCCAAAGCCTGCATTTGGGAATGGCACCTCTCCATTTACATCAAAAGCAGATTGCTTCTCCTTTCTTAGTTACAAGAACCCAC
>NW_010232063.1:0-27900 GCF_000690775.1 Eurypyga helias | reverse complement strand
GGACATGCTCCAGCACCTCGGTGTCCCTCCTGAAGTGAGGGGCCCAAAGCCAAACCCAGGATTCGATCACCGCCCTAGTCCCGCTGGCCACTCTGTTCCTGATGCAGACCAGGATGCTGTTGGTCTTCTTGGCCACCCGGGCACACGCCGGGTCATATTCAGCCACTGTCAACCAACAGCCCCAGGTCCTTTTCCACTGGTCAGGAAAAAGAGACCTTTAGTGTCCTCCTAAAGGGACTCATAGTTAGATCAGGATCTACAGAAGTGGAAGACCCTGCACCACAAAATATCTTTGCCTGGTCTTACAACAACATTAAGAAGTCAAGATATCTCATGGCTCAGAGTCACCGAGGAAAACAGTACAATCCAGGGAGCCAATTTGGGCAAAGGCATTTCTGGCTTACCCTCAACTAATAAATACTAATTATGAACAAGAACACACAAAAATTAAAAAACCTCCGTAATTCATATTTCCACAGAGAACTGGAAAGAAACACTTGACAGTTTATGTAGAACCATCCATTTCCCAAAATAATCAGTTTTTGGTAACGGAAGGATAATTCTTCCCAGCAAGAGCACACTTGGGTTATGACCTCTGCAAAAAAGCTTCCCATTCCTACCCGCTCCAAAACTCAGGGCCTTGTCCAACGCTGGGCACAGCGATCCTAAAGCAGAGTTCAGTCTGTTTGTGCAGCTCCATCTCCAGCTGGTATCGTAGGGAATCCGCTGTGATACCAAACATTTATAACATTTCTGCCTGTTCTTCTGTCATTACACGCCTGAGATGGAAGCAAGTAAAACTCGTGCTACAGGAACGTAGTGCAGTAAGCAAAGATCTCTGCAGCCATATGATTTAAAACAGACGTGAGGTTTAAAATAGACACGAGAGTCTCGGGCTTGCTCAGGACAGATGAGTTTGGGGCAACACCGCTAACACAGATTCCTTTAGAAACATCAGAGCTCTTGTTTTGGAAATAGTCATTTACCGCAAGAGGCAGCGCTCCTTGACCCAGTCCTGCACCCCTTGTGCGCAACAGGAATTTGCTCATTAAGAGCCCTGAAAACTGGACGGCTGCACTGCAAGGATTACAAGGAAACCCCTTGAGCTGCGCTCTGACTAAGGCTCTCGAAAGAAGTTACCCAAAAGGCAGTGACAGTGCTTGACCATCAAAAGTGGTAGAGGAAGATGTTCTGCAAGGGGCAGCCCTGCTGAAAGCACAGCCTGCATGGCAAGGCGCGCAGGAGAGCAAGGACAGGTCCCAGCAATCACACCTCTTCCTTCAAGTCAGGAATCAATCCCAAGGGCAAGATTGCAGCATGCCCTGAGGTTGCTGGAAGCAGGGCTCCGGCCCCAAGGTTGCTGGAAGGGGGGCTAAAGGCAGCTGCCTGCATGGTGTCTGCTCCAGGAGGAGCCAGGATGCCATCCCTTCATCCCCAAATTGAATCCAGACCAAAGATCTATATGCTTGGCAACAGGACTCGGAGCAATACATCACCACCCGAGAACAGCAGCAAGCCCAGGGTGACGGGGAAATACTTTCCTCCTACTGAGGAAACTCTGGTGTGGCTCGTAAGAACTAATCTGTTCAGGGTAATTTTCAGATAAAGCAGCGCCACACATAAAACAGATTAAAGCAGACCAGATCTTCGTCAAGTGAACGAGTTATGGTCGTCCGATTGCAGCCAAGCCAAGAGTGAGACGACGTGATTTTAGACATTTCAGGCCCCTATGCCTCAGGAAACCTCTTCCACATTTATAATGAAGCCAAAACACTATATACTGACTGTGCTTGGAAATGCAGCGGCAGCACTGCGGAAAAAGCGATGTCTTGGGTCTGTAACGAGGAACTTGGCCGCCTTGTGCTACTGTACGCGCTTCTCAAGGCAGCGGAATTCATAAATACAATTATACTGCAGAAAAATTTACACATTGTAACCTAATTTCTTTTCAAAAGAATACAGAATAAGAGGGTTTTAAGGTTAATCAACAGCCTAGGGAAACGCCAACAGTTCTTAAGGCCTCTTGTCTGTCTCCAGGGCATAGTCTGCTATAGACTTGTTAAAGGGTGACTGTCTGTCTTTCTCAATAGAGGAGAGGTCGAGGTGAACCACTTCACTTTCATAAATCAAAAGAAAGAAAAAAAGTGAGAAAATCTCCAGAGTTCAAACATTTCTTTAAAACCCAAACTTTAAATACTAAATGGGCTTCATGGCTGCCATTTTGAAAAACATTAGTTTGCCAAAGGACCCTTTTGATTTCTATTTGAAATGCGAGCGCTCACAGATAATCCATTGAGAATCAAACCCCCACAAAAGGCTTCCTGAAACAATCGCGGCGCTGGTGAAGGACAACATTTTTGTGCCCCAAATAAAACATTTTAATGCGCTACAATCCATTACACATATATTCCTACATTTCCTTTCAGTAATTATTCATTAGAAAACATTTAACGTCACTGCAGATTTCACACTGGGCAGTCTGCACACAAAGGAGAAGAGTTGGCCCATTTATAAGGGGCTGAGGCCGCCTTTTCTCATCCGAGAAACTCCAAGGCGGTGGGGGCTGCCGGACACAACGGGCAGGCTAAATTGTGCGGTTAACGGTCAAAGCCCCCCTGCCTACTTTGACACTCATTTAAAGATGACGGGGAACAATAGAGATTTGTTCTTAGCAACTCTTTCTTGTTACGCAGGGTCTCCATCGGCTGCGCCGGGCGGCTCGAGGCATGAAACCGGTGCTGATGGTCGGTTCCACCTGCCATCGCTCGCCCTGCTCGCTCCTCTCCCTCCCTTTCCCCACTTTAACACAATGAGACAGGTAAAGAATATCATTAAAGAGAGTCCCATTCAGCACGTCAGCTTTAATAAAACAATTGCCTGTCAGGTTAATATCAGCAGCTCAAATTTTGGGTTAGTGCCAGCAGTCTTGCTCTTCTGAACCAGGTTAGTACCAGCCCTTCTCAGCCCAAAATTCCCAGTCCACC
Source organism: Eurypyga helias (assembly GCF_000690775.1). NCBI lineage: Eukaryota > Metazoa > Chordata > Aves > Eurypygiformes > Eurypygidae > Eurypyga > Eurypyga helias. The sequence goes on along the minus strand of NW_010232063.1, from coordinate 24,916 downwards.
TCCAGGATCCCAGTTTGCATCAGCGCTCCCAGGTCACCGCGCTGTTGGCAGGCACCTGATCTAAGGCATAAACCACTTCTTTATAGCATTATAATTCACAAAACCCTAAAAACTGCTAGGAAAGATCCTTTTGCTTCATCACCTTGTTTTGCCCCCAGCAGAGGTGCCACCCAAAACTCCCCTTTTGCCCCTGCGCCCCAGGCACGCTGGCTTGATGAGCAAGGAAATCAACAGCAATCGCACCTCGCTTGGGAAATGTAAGACTATAAAAGTCAAGCTTCAAATGCTGCCAGGCCAGAACACAGACACGAACTGCTCTCGCTCTCAGTCCCTGCTCTTCAGATATCAGTGCCAGAGTTTTCTTCAGCACTGACAGGTGCAGATTTACTGCGGCTGGACCAGAGGCAGCTCCTTAATGAATCCTGAATCTTTATTAAATGCAAAACAGGACATCTTATTAGAAAGCATAAATTGCCAAGAAGCTCCACAACATTTATTCCCTAGCTAACAGAGCACAGGATTTCCAGCTGGAAAGCTAGCATTCACAGTTAAACCTTCTGGAAAGAAAGGAGAGTAGATTTATTCAATTTCTAGGCAAGAGAAGGACAGTCCTCGAGTATCTGACTGTCCATACACTACAGGGGGGAAGCATGAAACAACAGTAAATTCACGAATTCAAGAGTCTTGCAGATGAAAAGAGAGGGACACCTTGCTAAGATGCTTTCTGAGTTGGCCACAGCTCGATTTTGCTCAAATAACTACAGCAAAAACACAGCGGCAACAGCGCCACTGCCAAGAAATTAAATAAAACAAACTTAAACATCCCAACCAAGCTACAGGGAAGATGTAACAGGTATTCCCTTTGCCTGGATTAGGTCGCAGTCCCTCTGTATTTACAATTATTGTTTGTTCAGTCTCAAACAGTAGTTTGGTTGCTCAGAACCAGCACAACATTATTCCTACTTGGCATAAGAAAGGGATGGAGCAACCTCTCCCAGCAGCATGGGTCTGTGGGCAAGAGGTCCAGCCCCAACTCCCCACCCCCAGCTTGGGGAATCTGCACAGAAATCTAGAAAGCCAGGCTTTCACAGTTTGAACACACTGGTTTTCACAATCACAAGTCTTCATTCTTACACTAGAATTCCAGATGGAAACAAACAAACAAAAACTAACTCACAACCCTTCACTGCAGTACTAAGTTTCAATAAAACACAAGTGAACATAGGTATTTAGAAGACCTGAAAACAGCCAGAAAAGAGAACTAGAAGAAAATTGCAGCCAAACACACACTTCTGGACACAGCAAGAAGGCCACAGATGTAATATCAATACTTAATGTTCCCACAGAAATCCTGCTGACAAAATCCGTTGGGCATCGGAGGGCAGAGAAGCTGGCCTGTGTCTCTCGAGGGAGGCGACAAGTCAGTGTCGAAACTACAAGCAGGTACAACGAGTGAATCATAGAATGGTTTGGGTTGGAAGGGACCTTAAAGATCATCTAGTTCCAACCCCCCTGCCATGGGCAGGGACACCTTCTACTAGACCAGGTTGCTCCAAGCCTCATCCAGCCTGGCCTTGAAGACATCCAGGGATGGGGAATCCACAACATCTCTGGGCAACCTGTTCCAGTGCCTCACCACCCTCTCTGTGAAGAACTTCTTCCTGACATCTAATCTAACCCTCCCTGATTTCAATTTGTACCCATTCCCCCTTGTCCTGTCACTACAGGCCCTTGGAAAAAGTCCTCTCCCAGCACCCTTGTAGCCCCTTCAGGTACTGGAAAGCTGCAATGAGGTCTCCTCGGAGCCTCCTCTTCTCCAGGCTGAACAAGCCCAGTTCTCGCAGCCTTTCGTCATAGGAGAGGTGCTCCAGCCCTCTGAGCATCTCCGTGGCCTCCTCTGGACTCGCTCCAAGTGGTCAATATCCTTCTGATGTTGAGGGCTCCACAGCTGGACGCAGCACTCCAGGTGGGGTCTGGGTGATGCCCAGGACAACCAATTGCTGTCCAAAACAAGATCGACTCAAGTTCCATAGCAAAAGCCAGGGTCTATCTCCGTATCAGAGCCCCGACAAAAAGATGAGGGGCTGCTTTGAACAGCGGAGCTGCAGAACTTGCAGAGGCTGCAGCACAAAGCCTAGTCCCCGTGAATCACAGCGAAGGTCACCCGCACGCTCACGTTGATTTAGAGCGTGCGCTTGCCCTGGAACTGATTTTTCAGGCTTGAAGTAACATCGGATGCCCAGCCTGCAGTTTCGCACGCAGGTAGGAAGAACTCGGAGGATGCATCTGAAAAGCTGGCGAGCAGAGACGCGTTACCCAGCTGCAAATTCACTGGCAAGTGGAAATAGTGCTGCTTGGAGAGGCAGCCACAACGGAGCAGGGAATGTTGTTGAGAATAAATAGTAAATCTTCAAACTGATCCAGAAAACATCTTTATCAGACCTCCCCTGTTGTTTTAGTTTTCCTGGGCGCAAAGCACTTCGCTAACAAGCAGTTAAACGCTGAAGTCGAGCACGAAGACGTCATCAACAGGACACATAATTGCTTCATTCTGGAAACCACTACCTGAAGCTACAGCAGAGCCTTTCACACACACACGCACACCCCCAAACCCCCAACCAGCCTGACAGAGGGGTTACCAGGCATTGGCTTTGCAGCCACCTGCAGCTCTCAGCAGCAAATAACCCAGCGAGACTTATGCAGGAGGAACGTACACAAAGGAAAGACAGCGTGTTGTGTTCAGCAGACACCCCTTTACTACCTCTGTGATACTCTGTCGGGTACAAGAGCTATTTTTGAGGGTAAGAAGGGTCTGGTCACAGACCCATGAGGAACTTCCATCGTTGCTTGTTGAGCAAATGAGAGAAAAGACAAGCACCCTGGTTACAGAGATGGGGAAGGAATAAGCACAGTGATCCCCCAAGTTATTTTTACTCCATAGCAAGCACAGAAGGTGGGGGGGGGCATCCAGCCCATGTGCAGCAGGAGCCTCCCATGAGGGTCACCAAGGGGCAGTTGTTCTGGTTTTGGTTTTTCACTGAAGCTCAAGGCTCCTCAAGCAGTCACATACAAGTTACCAGGCATTCTGGTGGGCATGCTGCAAGCCCCCTTCCCCACGGATCAGAAGAACACCCCTCTCTTCTCCAAGCAGGTGAAAGGCAGTTCCTTGCCCCCTCCAGTCACACCATCCTCCCAAAACACCCAGAAACAGTTCTACCTCCATCCCAGAGGGAAGAAAACCACTGCTACCAACACACTGCAAGTCAGGCACTGCTTCTCCAAGAGAGTTATCCCTCCTCGTTTAGCCAGAAATTCTCATTTTAAAGAGCACATTAACATAAAAACCTTACCAAGGACTTGGAAATTACCTCCACCTCTTCCATATTGCTACAAAAGGGTAGCCTAAAGCGAGCCAAGCTGGAAAGATTAAAAATATTAATCCCCCCTACATTCCAAAAGACAAAACTACCCACTCTGTTTATGATATATTGGCAGGGCAGAGCAGGCTGGAGGCAGAGGTGACTCAGCTGTTTGCTCTTCTGGTTAAAAGGCTATTGGATGGCTGACACAGGGAAACTTAATCATCTGAAACAGGAAAAACCTGTTAAAATAGGTAAAATGGGTAAGTGAAGAGGAATGGTGTAAAGGAGCAATAAGGTATTAATAGTTTCTTGGCCTTAATCCTCAACAAAATGATCGTTGTATCCCAGCTGCTGTAAACCTCTTTCCTCTCATGGGAAAGAAGAAAAGACGTTTTGGGTTGATATACTAGCAATGTTTAAGAATAAAGCACGATCTTTTCTATATGCAATTATTTTGTTTGTGGTTGATGAGGATAAAAGAAGAAAGAATGTACTGAAATGTATATTGTACCACAAGCAAACTTTTGTATATAATGCTTGGATTTAAAAAAAAAAATAAACCCTATTTTTTTAAAAGCAAACCCTAACCAAACAGTATAGGTAACTACTGTCAAAAGTCAGATGATAACATAATTGCAGGCTAACAAATACAAGACCAAGACATCAGCAGATGCTTTTGTGCTTTACTACATTGTCTATTAGGAGATGAGATTCCTAGATTTAGGTGCATGTTTGAATCAGAAAGTGTTATTATTAAAGCATATATTCCTCATCTTGAAAATCAGGTCTATCTAAAATTAAGAACTAAGGGTTTCATACAAGGGCATAAGCAGCTTTGTACATTATTGACCTTGTTTTCTATACTGAATATTATTTGAGGAAGCTGAAATAACTGCAGTGATTTAAAAGTAAATGTTTTGCATATAAAAAAATAAAAGAGAGGGGTGGGGAAGTTGGAGGAAAAGAATGTGTCGCCTTTATGAACCTGTAAGACTTTCCTGTACAAACTCCTCACATTTTCATTCAAATGTGAATTTTTCATTACATCAAAAATTTTCATTCTTTACAGTGAATGAAAATTACCCTGGCCCTCAATCGGAGTATTTCCTTTCTGCCGAGCAAGGAGAGGACATGGAAGAAAAGCAGCGTAAGGGAGGAGGAAGGGGAAGCCAGGGGACTGCTCCCGCAGCCATGGGGCTGTTCACGTCCAGGCTCCGTGCAGCGCTCGGCTGTCCCAGCCTCGGAGGAAACGCTGACAATTACGAATGTGCTCGGCCGTTTGCTGTAATTGTGCCGGGTGTCACTAATACAGTAAATAACTGGCCAGGGAGTCCTGTCTAAGGGTAAAAATAAAGGCCCTGCCAAGCCCAAACCATATGTGAGTTGCTGTTTGCTTCTCAGCAGCTCGCATTGGAGAGAATGTTTTCTTTGTTTTGCTTTTCATTATGTTTGTAAAAATCTCCATTTCCATGGCAGGCAGCCACATCCCATCCCCCCCCAGCCACTCTCCGAAGAGCCCCCGCGCTGCCGGAGCGGTGATCGGAGCACTCGTTGATACCAGCCAGGGAGGAAGGAAAGAGGGATGTGAAAGAGGAGAAATTCCCCTGTGCCTTGCAGCTCTTCTGCAAATCCGGAATTCAGTGCTTAGCAAACAGGAGGATGTTGCCCCTCTCCACAGAGCGGGATTACAGCCAGTTTAATGAACTGTTCCGGGAATGAGGAGCCGGAATGAGGTGTTCCAAGAGGTACTGGGGGCACCCCAGCGCTGTCACAACACCGGGCGAGGATACACAAAGGCTATTGCCTGAGGAACTACTCGCGGATCCTATCAGGATTACCGTGCTGATTTTATGGTCCTTTAAATCTGACCTTCAAAAGGACAAATTGAGAAGAAGGAGCAGGGTAATGCTGCTTTGGAGTTTTGGAAATGAGAAATGCAGGTCCTGGCAGGTTTTTCCTGGGAGGGTGAAGAAAGAAGGAGCAGGTTTAACATCAGTAGGGCCAAAGAAGCTGCATGGAGTTATCTGACACGAGCAAATGGGTTTTCCTTTAAGCATTTGCCTCTTTTTTTTTTCTCTGATAACTGTAATTTATGTCAAATATCTGTATTATAACAGTGGGAAGGAAAACTTTCACAGCAAAGTTGCAAAAACCCCCAGCTACTAAAGGTTGTTAAACCTGGATCTGTCAAACAAATATACATTAAAAGGGAAAGATAGGATTTTTTTTTTTAATTGGATAAAATAAAATACTTCTTTTTTCCTGAGGAAAAAAGTTCCTATATCAGTTCAAAGCCTCAACAGCCAGGTTCCTATGGCATCCCATGAACTATTCTTACATTTATGCTTAAGTTTGGATCACTGGACTGGGGGCTCCAGCGTCTCCGATTCAGCTAGACCATGCCCTACTGAGTATCAGCACTGAAAAGTGCGTGCAGAGTGAAAAACCCTTCAGTGCTGCAATAAGCAAAACTCCGATGGCTTTAACAGGATCGTCATGCAGCCAGACACCCACATCCCCTCCGAGTTCAGCAGTCAGTACTTCAGCTCACTAAAATACATCCCTTTATCTCCCTCTCTGGTGCTACGACACATTGAAGCCCAACCACTATTACTTCCCTTTACTGTCTTCTCACCAGATGTAAGATGTGGATGGAATTAATTATGGCTAATTAAAAATTAAATCCCCCATCTTGCCTGTGGTCACTGTATTTCTCTCTCTGACTCAGAATACGCAGCTCAAACACTCTATTATGTTCCGCCTCTGTCACCTTTAATTTGGGAATAATGTGCTTACTTCTCCTTGGCTTCGGCATCAAGCTCTGTCATTTGGTCTTCGCAGTGCCAGCTCCGTTGCGCTCCTACCCCTGCTCCCTCTGCTCCGTGCCGCTGCTGCTGCTCACAGCTGACCACCTTGGCTTCACCACCTCTCCCCAGCAACTCGGTGTCACTCCTTACTCCAACCCCCCAGCCAGCAAGGGCCTCCCTCTCCTTATGTGCCGAGCTGGCTCTTTCTAACCCAATCGCTTGATGGAGCAGCTCCCTGCGAAGCTTTTCCACCGCCGTTCCCCTGGATAAAACCTCTGCTGCGTGACTGACCTTCATGGAATGCATCGTGAGTGGGGACACTATTGTCCCTGCCAAACACAGACAACTATTTCTGGGGGGAAGAGGAGAAAAGGGAGTGCAAAGGAACCACTTTTCCTTTGAGCAGGTCTCAACACGCTGATGGTCAATAACTAAATGGAGGATTAACCAAGTTATTCTGCAGCACGTGGGTAGTTTGCCAAGTAGATCTTGGTCCTACGAGCCAGCCCTGGACCAAGAATGTCGAGGACACCTGGATGTCTGTCCTACAGAATCCATCACTGGGTTTAGTGATGAGATTTGACAGAGATTGCTGGAGGCAGAGTGCCATGCCAAGACTGTGACCACTGTCCAAAGAGGCCAGCCTCAGGACTTCCCAAGCATTGAGAAAGCCTCCACTGGACTCCTTAAGAAACCAGTCTTACAGGTTTTTCTCTGGAAGCTTTGCTACAGTCTGTGGCAAGAGAAAGTCATCAGCAGACACCAAGAAACCTGCACTTTAATTTCAAGAACTGTTATAAACCTTTGAATTTTAATATCTTGCTGGAAAAAAGTAGCTGGTTTGATCCTGGAGTTCCATCTGTCATCTCCTCTGTCAAGACTTCATTAGCATGCAAGTGAGATGTCACCCCAGTCACAGCTTCCAAGAAATTTCTTTGTCAAAGTCCACTAAATTAAATTAGCCAGCAGAGATGGAAAGTGAACATTTGTGAACACACAGATATCAAGGATAAAAGTCGTTCCTACTGCTGAAGGCGTATTGCCCAAGCTGAACGCAACACACGGTTTTGCACCTTGAGGTTTTCGAAATGAGTCCAGATATTTGTGACTGAATTATATCAGTTGTGTGCTTCACAAAAATATTATTTCAAAACCATTATACCGTCATCTAGCCTACGGAAATGTGCTACTCAAATATTAACTAACCCAGTTCATAGAAATGCCATTTGGAGCTACATCTCTAGCTAGCTGCAATACATCTATCACTATAGCCACTAATAATTAAAGTTACCTGGGTATCCATCTTGAATGCTGTTAAAGCCAGCTGTTAAACCATTCAAAAGGTGCTTTGAACTTGGTTAAGGTCCTTCGCAACACTGCGCAGCTAGCCGGGAGACTACGTTCTCACCCGAATAGAGTACCTTTAATAATTTACTGTGTGAGTCAGGGACTTTGTCCTATGGCACTTGCATACACTTAGTGGCTGCTTTTCCAAGATAAGAACTAGAAACTGTATCTTGCTAGAGATTACATCGCAGGCACCAGTCATCTTTGATGAGTCGGCATAAGCACTGTGTGCTAATGATGTGCTACCGAAATAAGTGAGGGCACCCATCTGCTCCATTAAAACTGCCCCTGGAGTCAGCCCAATCCAGTGTTGCAGGGTGGGTGCTCATCTGCTTATTCCAAAGCAGGAATCTTAGAGGCTGTAGGAGCTGGCTCGAGCTGGAGGCTTTAAGGTTAATAATGTATATTCTCTCGGTTATAGTATCTCTCTTCCCAGGCTGAGGCTAAGACGTGCTTAAAAATTAAAAGTGCAGATATCCTACAAGGGAGGAACAGATGCTAAGTCTACACATTAATCTTTAACGTGATTCCAACTCACACACTATATTTTACTAACTTTGCTGCATTGCTGCAACCCCCGCGAGCTCTTCACCCCACTGGGCAATGGGCCACTCACTGCCATAGGGCACAGCTATGGGTACAGACCTACCCTGAAGAAACCAGGCTCAAAACAGCGTTATAATGCACGGGTGCTCAACTGGCACTTTCACATATTGTATTCTCCCTTCTTCTTCCACAGGGTCCTGACGTGTTGTAACCAGATCTAAAGGGAGGCAGCCCTACCTGTGCTGGCATCCTCGCAGCACCATCCTCACACGCAGTCCCACACACATTAGCTGATGAAAAATTACACCTCGAGCTTCAAGCCATTTCTACAGCCGCTTAAATAAAGAGAAAGACAGAGAGAACATTTATTAAACTCCTTCAGGTTTACCTCGCAGTTCATTCCCCGTTACATGCCGTGCGGTGCACCCGAAGTGCGTGTGTGTATTTATGTGGGTGTCTGTGAACCACAACAAAGCAGTGCTCTTACCCTGACCACTGGCAAAAGCACTGTTACTCCTCCAGACAGTTACAGGTTTGGAGTTGCCACCTGATAAAACACCAAACAGATCTTGTCAAGCTGTCTGCTCTCAGTAGGGAATGCTGAGGAGTAGGAAGAACCAAGGAAGGAATTAAAGACAGAAGGAAATAATATTATTTGCAGATAAATGCAAAATGACAGTTGATTTTCTACTTGGAGTCAAGGTGCTGTGATGGGCAGAGATGAACGGGGCTCTTCAAAGAGTCTTTGCAACTCAGACTTTGAGAATTTAACCCGGAATCCTGCTCTGCTCCTGTGCTCACGTAGGTAACGAGAGATGTGGGAAGACTGCATTGCATTCCCCTCTGCTCAGGAGAGCAGTGAGTTCGTGTCTACGGACCGTGCACGGGGATGTCTCACCCAGGAAGGCATTTTCCTGAGTCCTGCTCTTCCCCGGACATACTGCAAGCACAGCACTTGGGTGCCTGGCCTAATTACAGAAGGAATATTTTAGCAGTTGGAAGTGGCTTCATGCCGCAGCACCTTTGTGTCGAGAGATCGCCTTTGGGGATTATGTATTCTAGGAGTTCAGATTCCTGCCTTCCTGTGACATGATGAATGACTTTTAAGTAACATAATATCTGGTTTCCTCCTCTTTCACACACCCATTTCATTGCCAGCTGTCTTCAGTGACCAGACCCGAAAGGATTGTTTGTTGAAAGAGAAATTCTTTACCGCATGCCCGGCCTCCTCTTGTTCATATTTAATTGAATTCTTGCTTGTGTTAAAACGGTTATCAATTATTCACCCCTGAACTCATTAATTCCAAACATCCCTAGTAATAAATAGGACTGCTCTGCTGCTCTGTTAAAAATTCCAGAATATTTTCATTTTCCTTTTCAGCCTCTTCTCCACGTAACTGCAAGCTGCCCAGCCCATTATAAGGGGCTTCCCTGTATATATTATTTAAGGAAGCAAGCAGGCTAGGGGGGGAGGTACAATAGCAGTGCTGTGTCAGAAGGTAGCACGGGGCAGATTCTTCAGCTTAGGACCCGAGTCTTTCCACTGCTGGGGCTGGTGATGGCTAAAGAGCACTGAGAAAAACCCCTCTCCTTTCAAACCAGCAGCTCAGACCTCTCTTTCAGCCCCAGTTTTACCATTTGAAAGGAGTATTTTTTGACTAGCTAAATTAAATCCTCGACATCTTTTGTTTATAACCCACATTCTTTCTCAAGCCAGTTGGGAGGAAACAAACAAAGCAGACAAAAAAAAAAAAAATCCACAAACCAAAAAAACAATAAACCCCGCAAAAACCCCACCCCAGAGTGAACAGGAGATAATTTGATCCTGGTAAAATACAGCAAACCCACAACCTGCTCTCTGCGGGGCTTTCCAAACCACGTCAGTAACAGTACGGCCACACGGGAGCGAGTACTTGGAGATGCAAAACTCTTCTGTCACTGTAAGATTAGAATACATGATTTTCACACCACATCTAAGGTCCAGACAGCACTCTCAGCACTGCGGACAGGAGATGTGCCACATAGACATGACTCCTTGAATGAGCCGGGGCAGTCCCTTTGCTGGTCAGCACGACTTACGCTTCAGAACCCTGCTGAAAAGAGACTGCTACAAGCAGAAGCCTTTTTTCTTATAATTCTTTAATATCAATCCGGCATGGCCATGATCATCCATGAACAAGGTGGTGTTTCTTGCACAAGCAATGGAATTGTGAACACATCCCTTTAAAAAGTTCATCTTTACAAGGCAAATGAGAAATCCCGCCAATGTGACACAGCCCACTGAGCGCCTCAGTGTTCCTACCTGTAAAACGGGACTTGTTTACATCGGAACTTTTACTGGCATGGCTCAGACTGGTATTTGGAAGCTTAACAAAATGTGAAAAACCACCTTCTCACTGCCTGGGTCTCAGGGTGTTCTCATGGATTTGGCACTCAGGAAAAAAAAAAAAACAACAAAAAAATACCAGAAAAAATCCTGTCTGAAAAAATGTTTTCTATACCTTTTCTATACCATTCTATACCTTTTCTATACCTTTCTAAACCTTTTCTATACCTTTTTCATTGTGCCATGCAATACAATAAACCCTTGTTCTTCTCCCTCCTTTTAAAATGAACAGATTCTCCTGTTTGCGCTTGAAATGAGGAGTTTCTCAGAACACGGGTGTAAAGTTACACCCTAAACTGGAAAGCATTCCAACAGAAAATTACCGAGCAAGCAACGCTGGGACTTGACTGGAGTACTGGAACATGCAGAAGTTAATTAGTAAAACAAATATGGAAGTAATATTTTTGTTAACTTTGTTCTCCTGCTAACAATAGAGGGGGTGACACGTGAAGCATTCTAGCTCTGTAGCTGAAAGGGGTCATTATGCTCCCAGGGAAGGTGTCCTTCGTCCCTGGAAGCTTTCTGCTGGCTCTACGCACGTCAGCTCGGGAGCTGGCGGCTCCAGCGTGAATTGCTGTGCACAAGCTCTCCCGCCTGGCATCCGCAGAAGTCACAGATCCGTGAGGACAGAAACAAAACCAGGTGGCTTAAACAGACCAGCAAGCTTTGATTTTCAAATATTTTCCAGTCACTGGGATGATAAAACTATGTATAACGATTTAATAAATGATGCAGGGAGCTTATGTCTGCACAGAGAGAGAAGTGATAGGGTGGCTCAGGATTTGTGACACCTGGATGCAGCTCTGTGCTTGGCCTAAATTCTAGTGCGAATTTACCCAGAACATACTGCACACGTGATAATACAGTACAATGCAAGCATGAGTATGAAAAACCTAGAAACTAGACTGCTTTCCAGGATCCAAGCCACTTAGGTCTCCATCTTCCCATAGCAGCGTACTCTGTCACATAAATACACCCTCAGAGCTTCCCTTCCCCATCTGCAAAACGTGACTGACGATACTTCCTCCGCCGGGCACGGCTGCTGTGGATATCCAGACACAAATCGTCGCGCAGTGCCCAAACGCTAACGCATGAGGAAGCCATTAAAAATCCCAAACATCCCAAAAAAAGGTTTTTTGAGGGGTGTGTAAAGCTGTAATAAATCTACTTCAATCTCACTTCTCCTCCAGGTCACTAAAGCTGTGCCTACAATATTAGGAGTGTGCTGGCTAACTGGCCGCAAGCTGTACAAAAGCCTTTTCTCCCCAAGTTCAATCAAAAGGACAACAGCATATGACAGACCCCTTGTATCTTTTGGTATTTTAGCCTGTCACAGCAGAGACCTCCTGCAGCGCTAGGAAAAGGGGGGTTTTCTGCTGGCCAAGCTAAAGCTCACAAAAATACCTAATGAGTAGAAGAGCTGAGAAACTCGTGCATTTAGCTATGTCTAAAGTAGCCTGTGCATACCAAACGTGGGCATGAAAAATTAATTCCAGAGATGCTATCGGACATACCTTCAAGTGATGGATTGGACTAAAAGAAACACTATTTTGGGTAACTGTTTTTTCTTCTATTAAAAATATTTGGGGGCACATCCTTATTTTCTCTCTGGAGGCAAAGAAATTCTGCCCTACAGCCTGGACACTGCTGGGGACTTGTGTACCGCCGGCGTCTGCTCCGACTCCTCCCTTCCTCTCTCTGGCACTGGTTTCTCTCCCTGTGGATAACCTCCGTCCCTCTCACCCATGCCACAGTTTCCGCCCCATCTGAGCTACTCCCCCCTCCAGCTACTCCCCCTCACTGACCCCACTGGGTGGAGGAGGATGGGGAGGTTGAGGAGCTCTGTGCAATGTGGCTGCACCTCTGGAGAAGGACATGGTGAGTTAGAGGAGCCCTGCCCCGGCCTGGGAGAGGAGGAACTGGACGTGAGGGTGATGGACATTAGGACACACTGTGTGCTGGGGTTTGGGAATGCAGCATGAGGCACTGGAGTGGAGGAGAATTCCCTGGAGAGCTGCAGCTGGGAGAAGTGTGAGACAGTATGTCCTCCCACCTGAGATTCCTATTAGAGTTTCAGTAAGGAAAACATTCCATACTGCTGCAGTAAACGGTGCATTTCCAGGGTGCATCATTGTAGATGAAAAAAAAAAAAGAGAAAAAATTAAAATAACAGATTATATTTACCAGCTGAAAGTGATAGTCACTGCCCAGAGAAGGAACGAAGGTAGAGCAGACCTTTCATCTGTGATGGCACCTTTATTCCAAGAAAAGCTAGAGGTTGCAGGTGTAACATGCTACAGAAGAAACTTTGGATGCAGCTAGCAGACGTAAGGGGTAACTGACACTTGGTCTGGAAAAGATGCCTATAGACAGGCCAAGGATTGCAGTCAGAAAGGTACAGGGACTACGCAAACATTGGGTAATCCTTCATCTTTTTGTCCAGGACAATGCCAGCCTATGGGCTTGATGACATAGAATTTCCATGCTTATGTATCTGTTAATTAAACACAAGATATAATTACTAAATGCAAGCTGTTTGAGCTCTTACGAAGGCTCCTGCCCTTCCCAACAAAAAGGTACTTGTCATGGATCCTAAACTTGCACATTTTGTAAAAAATGAGCAGTTTGATTATGTGCATCACACCCCACTAAAGAATTGGTGTGGCTTATTTATTTGTCATTCAAGCAAAGCTGCAGAGGGAGCTACAGCAAAGGTAATTATATTTTAGGAAATGTCCTTTGAGAGAAGTATCTGCGAACCTCACCTGTGTGACGGGAGACTTGCATCTAAAAATACAATCCTCTATCCATGGTTTCTGTAATTAGGAAGCTTGGTTCCATGATCTTTAATCCAAAGAGGAGTATCGTCGATGGATTACCTGCTTCAATAATTCTGTCAAAGCTAAAGATTCAATAAAAATTGACTTTGTCTCGCAGCCCACTGCTGACTCACTACGTGCTGCAAAGAAAGAGGACAGAGAGTGATTTTACAAACTCTTGTATGGCTGAAGACTTCTGGAGTAAGGATGGGAAGCTGGCTCCTTCATCAGCACGGATTGGTATCTTCCCTCCCAACAAAACTCAGTACATGATCGTTTATAATATTTAGAGCAACATGCACCTGTGTGACAGGATGGTCCGATTCCTTCTTTGCTCAGGGGTGTCCTTACAGAAAAACACCACCTGACAGTGGCAAAAATGTTCACTTTGTGACAGAAAAAGGCCAGATGCTCCATTACGAAGCAGTAAAAATGCCCTTGTTGAGGTATACAAAGGTATCTTCATTTTCAAATTCTGAATAAAACTTCCACTCAGGTGTTTGGGAAAACTTTAGGTTTCTTACAGTTGCGTAACTCGGGACTGCAAACCTGTTTAAAATTATCTTTAACACTGCGTATGAATCTATCACAGGCCGTCTGAGCTTATTAGAGAATAAAGAGTTCTTCGTCACCACCTTATGCCTATGTTACGATTTTCAAGATAAAAGTGTATGCAGTGAAAAGGTCCCACCGGTGCATGATCAGGGCAGATTCTAATTAACGTATGTGTCATCCCACAACAGGCAAGTTTTAAATAATGCAGAGCTCAAAGCAGTAAAACTACGTAAAAGCAAAGCCTGGAAACAAAACCTGTTGTTTCATTAAACTTAAAATACAATTTGACTCTGTCATACCAATGTATATGAGCTATCTGCATTAAATTGTGTTTAATTTAACTCTAGAACTATAGGGCCCAATTAAAAATAATGAGGCCTGTCTCCAACTGTCAGGCTCAATTAGAGATAATGGGAACTGATAGCTCCTGGAATAGATTCATTTTTGTCTGATAGACGAACTGGGGCAGGGGTCTTGGCAGGGGTCATTGGAATAGTCCCGGCAACAAAACATGGGTCATTCAAGCTTAAGGAGTCTTAAGGAACCTGGTTATTAAATAAGGAAGTAGGAAGTAAATCAAATCCAAGAGCACATGAATAACCCCAACAGATTCTTTTTTTTCTGTTACATACCCATATATTGCAATTCATCTAACCATTAAACTTCCCAAGCCAAACCAACAAAATACATAACGCACAAAGGTTAAACCTATTTGACAAGATGAAAGAAAAAACCAGAAAAAGAACTGTCTGACTTCATACTCCAGCGCTGATTTTCACGAGTGCAGCAGGATCAATATTTTCCTTAGGTAATGCTCCCAAGATTGGAGCAAAATCGATGAGCTTTTATTTTCCATAAGCGTTATAAAAAATAAATGTATTACGAAACCTAGCTGTCCTGACAGACGTTACATACGATGAACAGATTACTATTCAGCCTCAGCACTAAAAACAGGGAAAAGTTGTCAGCTTTCGCTACGCGCTTTGGAAGACTTAACCAAACAGTCAGGAACTCAGGAACGTGCCCGAGAGAAACGAAGCCATTTGCCCTTGAAGAAACATGAATGGGCGACGCGGCGCCTGACAACTTTTAGGCACTAGACAGTAGCTGTCATTTTAGATGAGTAATTAATCTTGAACTGAGAGGGAGATGCGGAGCCCTGTTGACTGTTTTTTTGGCTAGAATGACAGGCAGTGTCTGTTCGCACCCCTCGGACCCTGCCCGGGACGGGTAAGCGCTCCCGGGCAAAGCTGGCCTGTGCATCTATTGTCAACGGCAATGACTGTGAAGTTGGTGTTGGGCGAGCCTGACGTGCCGTGCCTTGGCTCGCCTTTTGTTTCTCTGTGAAGACACTTTTTTAATCTAATGATATCTTTCTCAGTGTCTAACGATGCTCGCGCAACGTGCCGCCAATGGCATTTTATCCTCTGCTCCCCTCCCCCCTGACACGTACAGGCCTGCAAAGCCAGGCTTTGCGTTTTAAATCTCTTCTCTGTGATTTCTGAGGAAAGACAGACCAGTTGGGCATTTCAGCTTCTCCCCAGTGTGACTTGTTCTGAAAGAATGTGCAAATTTATAATTTGACCCATTATTTTTCTTCAGACTTCTCTTCTCACACACCGAGAGCCTCACGAGGGGACTCTGGCCACCTTAGAACACAAATGCCGTCCAAATTCTTCAAAATTGCTTTTCCCACACAGAACATAAAAACCACGAGAAAGAACGAGTTATCCGATTCCCTCAGCTGCTCAAAACCAACCCTCCGCTATGCGTATTTGGGGAAGTAAGAACCCCCTTTGGCATCAGTTCTCAATATTCAAGGGAAACAGTGAAAAGGATGATGAGAAAAGGCATGTGGACTGGGTTGCTTCTTTTTAAATCATAACCTGTAAGGAAGGTAACGAAACCCTAATATTACACCCTAAAACACATCCTGTAAATTTCCTAGTTTTTAGGGAACATTAAATTGTATATACTTTTCAGTTTAAAGTAGCAATTTTTTGGCTACATTCCTAACTTAATGGCTAAAATATGACAATACATATTCTAATCAGAGCCCTGTGTATTAAATTGAACTACTTCAGACAATAGTGCACTCTATGAGGAATAAAATCTTACTCAAAAACATAGATGTGCATTCAAAACAACGCTTAGGCAAACTCTTGATTACTTCATATATTAAAAAACGTAAGTTTGGGGCATTACATAGGATCAGCTGAAGTGTTTTAAACTGTACTGTAGACAGTTACAGTTGTGAAGCAACAACCCTGACGACTTGTGAAAGTGCCGGGGGTGTGACAAAATTACAAAAGCCAGGAAAATCACGTTTAATGTAGGAACTCCATGACCACAGGACACTGAACCATTTTCCTTTCAGCCAAGGGCACAGTGCCGTCATCTAGAATCGCCTGGTGTTTTAAATGAGATTCTTAGCTTCACAGATGGACACGGGGCATTCAGAGTCGCGGGCAGGAAAGTGCTGAAATAATCTGCACAACTGGCAGCCAGTAAAAGACGAGAATGGACACCTCAGACTTCCATTTGCCAAGTTGGCCAGGCATAACGCTCCGGTGCTGAGCAAAGGGAAAACGAAAATTACTTCCCCGTGCAGAGTGGTGCTACAACCCTGTGCTTATAGAGCACCAAAGCAAAAGCAAAGCCAAATGCCAACTGCTAGGTTTCAATTTCCACGTATCAAATCCTACGTAGAAGGTAATTTTATTTATGGCTAGTTCTGCCTCCTTCATGAAACCAGAGATTCTTCTGACATCAATGGCCAGGACTAGGTCCTTGGTTTCTTTTCAGTTTCACAATAAAATCAGCTCACTGTATCTTGACGGCATAATCTTTCTCAGAAAGGGGTCAGAATGGGTCCACCTGACTTTCTTCAGCAGGTGCATCCCCTGAATCGATTTCTAGAGCTCCACAGAATGCCCTTAATTTGGGATAAAAACTGAGATGTTGCTATCACTTAAGTCTGAAGACTGTCACCAGTAGAATAATCAGACGTTTATCTTACATGGCCATTTGAAGAGAATTCCAAATACAAAGAGACTCAGCAGGCAGTCAATGAATTCCCCCTGGCCCCATCTTAAAAAAAGAACAGAACCTTATGGAAGGAGGAGAAAGAAACACATAATTCATCTTAAAGATACCAGAGATTCTCTTTTTTTTCCTGTTGAGTGATTCTAGTTTTGAACAAGCTGGAGCGCATCGTAGAGCTGGGGCACGTTGCCCAGCCGGTCACCTACGTACTGTAGCAGAAACTGCCGAACAATCGGTTTATTCTCTCGTGATAGTAACCCAGGAAACAAATCTATGATGACACTGGTACATGCATTCGTGAACTTAGTGGCCTCGTAGGTCACTGGACAAATCTCTCTAAACTGAACTGTTGACAGTTCTATGCGGGGTTCCCCACAGGAAACTGAAGGTTAATTGACCATTCTTTCAAACCATGAAATGCTTTTGAAAATGTTAGTTTTAAGTCTCGTAGCCTAAAATCTGATGAAACAGCGTCTGTACTGTGCGGTGTCTTCTAATTACTGAAATTAAGAATTTTGCTCAGGGAAGGTGCAGAAATGGTTTAATTAGATTTCCGTGTCATGCAAACACGAAACAACGCTCATCTATAACGTGATACTGTTTAGAACAGAGAGGCTGAGGTAGCAGGATACCTGCTAGAGCAGCTGTTTGTAACAGAACTGACCACTTCTTGATGATGTTAATTTGATGACGGCCTTATTAAGAGCAGGGATCTTAAATTTTCAGTCTTAGATCCTTAGAAAAATACGTACATGCTTACTTCGCTCGTGTGGACAGTGAAGGAATTATCAGAGCGTTGGTTTCCACAGGATGCTTCCACCTGCAAAGTTACAGTCATGCAAATACTCACATACTCGGAACTGGGAATCCCAGAAAACAGCCAACGTTCTTGTACGGCTGGCAGGAGAGGAGAGTTGTTTTTAGGAGATACGATATACGCATAGAACTAGTTATATATTCAACTCACGACTTACAGAAGCTAGGAAGAAAACAGAAATCAATCGTTCTGTCACAGATTATAAAAATCCTTTATCATGCTGTGTTGGGGCTTTACACATTGAATGGTATTACGCCGACATCCTATGGGTCTTATTTTTTTATTTGATATAAAACGTGTCAGTGTCTATGCTGAAAAGATTGCTGACATTGAAACCAAGAAAAAACGTGTATTTGTTCTTAATGTTTTTCTCCCCAAACCTTGAAGAATAGTCTGCTTGAGTATTTCTAGTCATGGTTAATAAGCTTAAGGCAATCGAGAAGATCCGAGTTCTGCAAAATTTGAAATCCCAAGCTAGACTTTGGCTTTTCTCTAGCTGATGTATTGTCACTGTGTTCCTACGTAAGAACTATTAGTTGAAAAGTGGCCAGATTGCAACTTTCAGAGGATGCCTGTCTCTCTGTGTTGCTCAGCGAGTAACATACTGCACAAACTTAATTCCACTCTGCCGAGGTCCGACGTTACAGCAGCCTTGCTGGGAAGCAAGGGGGACCAGACCGGGCTCTCTGCTGCCCATCAGTTACGCTCCAGGTGTCCGTCACCGCGCGCAGCAACTGACTTGGTCTGTCAAGGGCTGAAGATTCAGCCGTGCCCCCAGCTGAGGCAACAAATAGCCCCTTCATTTCTCAATGTACTTATGCAGTCATCGGCCCTTGCTCCTACGACAACAAGTTGTATGTTTACCCAGAGCTGCAAGTAGGTAGCTGTAAAGTTTTCCTTTTTTCTTCTTTCCTAACTTCTTTCTTCTTCTTCTCCTTTTCATCTACAGAGAGGAAAAACTTAATGTGAGCATAGATATAGATGAAAGCATTCATTGTTATCATCTGCACAACACATCCCATGGGGATTTGCTGAAAACAATCAGGAATATTATTTTAGGAAAACCTCATTACTCTGATGAAAACAACAGGTGAGACCTACAGGTGATTATCTGCAGTGTTCTCCAGCTGCCACCTACAAAAGGGCAATAAAGAGATCCAAACTGACCATTTTGATTGCAGCCTGCTCTGTTGCTGAATTTCAGAGTGTGAATTATATGCAGCCAGCAGCATATTGATTCCCTCCTACATCTGAAAAAAAGGATCATTTTAAAAGTATACATATTATCCACAAAAAGCAAAAGAAAAGCATTAAGGACTTGAGGGTTCTGGCAGATGAAAAGCTGGACATGAGCCGGCCGTGTGCGCTGGCAGCCCAGAAAGCCAACCGTATCCTGGGCTGGATCCAGAGAAGTGTGGCCAGCAGGGCGAGGGAGGGGATTCTCCCCCTCTGCTCCTTATATATCCTATATAAGAAGGACATAAACCGGTTGGAGCGAGTCCAGAGGAGGCCATGCAAATGCTGGAGCCCCTCTGCCATGGGGACAGGCTGGGAGAGTTGGGTTTGTTCAGCCTGGAGAAGGGAAGGCTCCGGGGAGACCTTATAGCACCTTCCAGTGCCTGAAGGGGCTACAAGGAAGCTGGGGGGGACTTTTACAAGGGCCTGTAGTGACAGGACAAGGGGTGATGGGTACAAATTGAAAGCGGGAGATTGTACATCAGGAAGAAGTTCTTCCCGGAGAGGGTGGGGAGGCACTGGGACAGGTTGCCCAGAGAAGCTGTGGATGCCCCATCCCTGGAAGTGTCCAAGGCCAGGCTGGATGAGGCTTGGAGCAACCTGGTCTGGTGGAAGGTGTCCCTGCCCATGGCAGGGGGTTGGAACTCGGCGATTCCTTCCAACCCAAATCATTCTATGATTCTCCAAGGATTTGTTCTAACTGCACTGTCTAAATTTAGGCCATTAAAAATGCAGTGTGACGATAAGTTTTTATTCCTACCTTGTACACCTACATGTTTTCAGAAGGGAATCAGCACAAGCTGATACTGTCATACACGGCACAGTGTCTACAGACAACAGAATGGTTCAAGGAAGCAATTTTAGCTTCAGTCCCAATTTTTCTCATTTCTGCAATCTTGTATTAGGCACTGTACTTCTGAAAGTAACTACTTTGCTGGAGGCTAAGGTAAAAATCCACTAAAACTACATTTCTCAGCGATCACTTTCTCGTTAATGAAATTTTGAGGGTTAAAATCTGCCAACAGCCTGTGATAAGAGCAATTACACTGGACATTTGAAGTGGTGGAAAACATGCCAGCCAACCAGAATTCTCACCACAACCCTTGTTTCATAATACTCTATATAATAACCATTGCACTGCAAATTACACAATCTATAAACTATGTTTTGCCCCAAAACAGACATGTATCAAGGCAAAATATTCTTGTAGTCCACTCACAAAGATAAAACTGTGCTATGCTTAGGTTTAAGTGGCTAAATTATAAACAGATTGTCAGGTTTTGCGTGTCCTAGTGGGTCTGGTTTTGTGGCTTTGCCAGCTCTTAAAACACATGCAATAACAGCTCTGTATTATTTCTGTATTTAGGAGCCCCAGGCCCATTTTTCCAGGCACTCTGCAGATGCACAGTAATGAGACACTTCCAGCCACAGAGGAAATTATATATCAATGCATGGTTTTGTTTAGTATTTTAGAGAAATTCTAAGACACATGTAAATATAATGCGAACAGGTGAGATAAACAGAGAAGCGACTCCCAACTTTTTTCTTAAACTTCAGCATTATTCAGTAACACTGCATTCTAAAAAAAAAAGACATTTTAACCCAAAGAAAAATTAAGCTGTGACACGAGCAAGGGAGCTTCTCCTCCTGGTGACCCACCTTACCCTGATGAACCCAGACACGGTATGACGGATCACATAGTATGATGGGTTTTGTTCCTCAGCATTAACAATTCTACACGAAAACCAGCGAGAAGGTCAGGTGGCAGTTTTAACTTCATGGCTATGCAGGGCAGCAATACCACCTTCATGAGGCTGAAGACTGATTTCTTACAGGCCAGGCTACTTCACACAGAGCAAGACAACTTTCTCCCTGCTGAATAGAGAACAGCAGGCATCAGTTTTAGTAACGAGGACAGTAACGATTAGAAGCTGCCAAACTCCTCCTAAAGGAATCGCCACCGTTTGTTTGTTGCTTAAATATGCAATAAAAACAACAAAAGAAGAAGAAAAGCCATAATTGCCTTAGAAAGTAAAAACAGGGTCCTAAGGGGAGTAAAAAGCAGATTTCCCTTAGCTTGTGATATATATCATGAAACTTTTTACCAGGAAAGGCATTTTAAAATGGAGCTTTTTCTGAAGAAGCCAGGCACTAGGACCTCCAGTGTGTTTTCCTTACCTTAGCCGTGAGGAAGGCCTTTTTGTCCGTTACATCCATGCATGTAATCAGTGATTGTGCCTTTTGTAAAACCCAGATTCACCATCTGTATGCTCCCAAGTGGCTAGGCGAGTGCTAAAACCCTGTCCCTGTGGGATTAATCTGCAATTTCACACTAAATGATTTTTAAGTACATTTGTTACGATACAGTATTCTAAAATAATAAAAACAACGGTCAGTGCTTTTGCATTGTAATAAAAGGAGGAAGCTTGTAAGGTTTCCTGTGTTTAAAAATGGGTTGTGAGGGATCCACTGGCACATTAGTTTCATTCAGATCCGGATGCACATGTCTCGGGATAAAAAACTTGGGGTAACAGAAAGAGATGCTTTTCATTTCTGAGGGAAAGAATACAAACACAAACCTAGAATCTGTGCACTGGCAGGGGGATGAAGCATAACCTACTTCCCGTCTTGTTCAGGGACTGAGAATTTGCATGACGAAGTTGCAGTTTAAAACGTAAACAGAATATTTTGCTTTTGTACCGAGGGGAATGGTGGGCTGAATGGTGAAGGCATTGGGTAAATAAATGAGGAGCTAAAGAATCCACTCTTTCAGATCAAACAAAGCTGGCTTGAAGTGTGCAAGGACGTTATTCCCTTTTAAGAAGCACTAACCGCTTTTAGAAGTGCTCCATTTCGCTACATAGAGGGCACTGATCTTAATACACATCATTATTTTCACCACACATTTTAGATTCTCAGCTGAAGGATGAAAACTAAAACCAGAAAACATGCCAAGCGAGGAGTAACAAGGTCGAGGGTCAGGACATGCTAACATCCTTTTACAGAAACGATGATGAGCAAACATGAAGCTGCTTTTCAGCCACACTGGGTTCAGCACTGAAACCATGAGTCGCAGCCCAAATTGGTCTGAGGTGGGGGATATACTTTGATTTTACAGCCTGCACAGACGGAACACAGAGATCATGGAACCACAGACTGGTTTGGGTTGGAAGGGACCTTAAAGCCCACCCAGTCCCACCCCCTGCCATGGGCAGGGACACCTTGCACTAGACCAGGTTCCTCCAAGCCTCATCCAGCCTGGCCTTGGACACTTCCAGGGATGGGGCATCCACAGCTTCTCTGGGCAACCTGTCCCAGTGCCTCCCCACCCTCTCCGGGAAGAATTTCTTCCCGATGTCCCATCTAACTCTCCCTCTTTCAGTTTAAACCCATTACCCATGTCCTGTCACTACAGGCCCTTGTAAAAAGTCCCCCCCAGCTTCCCTGTAGCCCCTTCAGGCACTGGAAGGTGCTGTAAGGTCTCCCCGGAGCCTTCCCTTCTCCAGGATGAACAAGCCCAACTCTCCCAGCCTGTCCCCATAGCAGAGGGGCTCCAGCCCTCGGAGCATCTCCGTGGCCTCCTCTGGACTCAAAGTCCTCAGAGATTCTCATAAATCTCTGGGTTTGAGGGTTCCTCGAGTCTCCCTTACTTTTTGTTTCTCTACTATCTCCTAAAGCCCACTTCAGAGTGGGGAAAATAAAACAAAAGGGGTTTTATGATGACTTTATCTGGTAGCAAAACAAATTCAGTTCAACATCCAAAGGAAGCTACTACAGTTTAACTGATGGGCTATAGAAATTCGAGCTAATTTTAGAAGAAATACACACAGAAGGAAGCCAATGCCTTTACAAAGCAAACCCCTCTTTTGCCTCTGTTGTTTTATTGCATTATTTATTTGCTACAAACTGGTTACTCCAAAGAACAGAAGAATTTAATTGCAGAACATTATGTTGTTTTAAAGGCCACATGTGATTTTACAAGCTGCCAAAATAAATTAGATAGAAATTGGATGAATAAAAATACCTAATACATGTTTTCTTGCTAATACCCTTAAAATAACTTCAGTTGTGTCAGGTGAACTTGTCCTACTCTTTAAGACAAGGCTATAAATTAAAACAATTGTTCATATTTTGTATTCTCTCATTTTAAATCACGTAAAGGAAGCCAGCTAATGTATGTAAGAAAACAACACACACCGATATTCCTTTTCATTCCTTTCTACGAAGCAATTCTCTTGGACAGCATAATGCCACTTATGAGAAAACACTTAAAACACAGAAAAAATTTGCTAGAGTCAATCTCTCTAAATCCAGTCACCAATTTGCAGTTTGCCTGCATTCAAACTTCGAGCTGACATAACACAGAACAGTCAAAGAATTTCAGATGTCAGACCACCCTCATTCTGCAATCTTACTCTGTAATATTGAACTAGAACTTTCCTGGTTGCAATTTGCGATGTACCCTCCTGTTTGTTGGGAGAACTAAGCTCTTTAAGCCTTCTCAGCTCAGCTTAAGCTCCTCTAGTGAGCAAGACGGGTATAAGCCACCCTCGCACCCACTTACCTGTCAGAATCCGGCCCTTCCAAGCAGGAGGTATGCAAATCACCTGAATGAGAGAAACGAATCTGTGCCCTGAATGTATTGCTACAAGGAAACCAGTCAAGCGAAAAGTCCAACACAATGGCTCCAGCAGATTCCAAGGAAGTGTAAAAGAAATGCCCTGGTTTATCTTTACCCCTCCTGCCAATATTAAGCTACCAGAATGCATTTAAAAAGCACAATTTTTTAAAGTGCAAGGTGTTTAACAGCTGTAAGTGTAGTAAGTTACAGATGTGGCACAACATATCACTGATTAAGGGAACACTTGCAACCGTGCAAACTCCATGCCTTGGGCTCTAAGCAGCACTATGACTTACTTTCATTCTGTTTTTCAGTTCTCCAGATGTGCCTGGTACAGGCCTTGATGCTGAGAAGTATTGATTGCTCTCCCATTTCTATTGACAGTAATTAACAGAGATTTGATGCTCATCAAAGTGAACAGATTCTCATTAAGAGCAGAAGAAAAGATCTCCCCCCCATCTTCACGTTTCATTCCCCCCGTACCATGCGGTAAACTGTCAAGCAAAAGGAAATAAATTTATTGTGAGATAACATGGGTTTTCATTCTGCAAGTATATTTAAAGCATTTCCACAATTATGCTTTGCCGTGTAAGTTTAAACAACCTGGTTTCATCGCTCGTTTCAAACTGCTCCTACATAAAAGCCACCTTTAATGACAAGCAAGGCTGGTGCCTGTTTTGATGATGGACTTATAGGACGAAAACTCTGCTCTCAAGACCCAGCAAGCCCAGGACATCAGTTCCCGGGGTGTCCTTCTGCTGCCATGGGTTTGATCATGGTTCAGCCGTTTCACTCCCATGTCCCTGGTACGTGCAGGTGACGCCGTCCTAACATCACGCCTAACACCAGAGAATGGTCTGGACTGGGAGGGACCTTAAAGATCATCCAGTTCCACCCCCCCTGCCATGGGCAGGGACCCCTTCCACTAGACCAGGTTGCTCCAAGTCTCATCCAGCCTGGCCTTGGACACTTCCAGGGATGGGGCATCCACAGCTTCTCTGGGTGACCTGTCCCAGTGCCTCCCCACCCTCTCCGGGAAGAATTTCTTCCTGATATCCAATCTAAACCTCCCCACTTTCAATTTAACCCCGTTCCCCCTTGTCCTGTCACTACAGGCCCTTGTAAAAAGTCCCCCCCAGCTTCCTGGTAGCCCCTTCAGGCACTGGAAGGGGCTATAAGGTCTCCCCGGAGCCTCCTCTTCTCCAGGCTGAACACCCCCAGCCCTCCCAGCCTGTCCCCATGGCAGAGGGGCTCAGTGGAAGCGCCGCACTTAAAAAGCCTCTGGAAGTAAAAATGTGTCTGTCGGAACAAAATCTCGCATTTCCTATTTATTTTGTACGCATTAACTCGGGTAAATAAAGGTGCCCGCACCTAC